>NC_069499.1:1404043835-1404283835 GCF_027579735.1 Bombina bombina | reverse complement strand
TACTGCTAAAATTACATTTTTTACTATTAAAAAGGGACATGAAACCATTTGGAACTGTAACATACAATGTCTAAATATGAAAAGTAAAAATATACTTTCATTATTTGTTATTTTCCCCCCTCATGTGGTTAAAATGCTGAGAACTGAAAGCGCACACCGTGGACTTTACAAGCTTAACCCTGCTACATATTTGTCCCTTACTGGCATTAAAGGAATAGAAAGGTAAAACAAATGTAATCTGTATGTGTGAAATATAAGCATGTTTGCAATATAATTTCATTAGCAAATATGCTATCTAATACAAGTTATTACTATTTTTCTGAAGCATATGCACATAACCTGTGAGGACCTGTGCGCAGTATTCAGACACTACACCTTCTCAGAGAGTCAGCTGTGGCTTGTATGATACAAATTACATCGTCAGAAGCCATACACACCACTGCCACCTCTCTGAGAAGGTGCAGTGCCTGAATACTGGTGCACGGGCCTTCACAGGATATGCATGTATGCTGAAGAAAAACAGTAATAACTGACTAGAAGCATATTTGCTAATGGAAGTATATTGCTAAAATGCTTCTATTTCAAATTGAAATGCATCCATGCACATTTCAATTTTCACCTTTTTATCCCCTTCAACAGAATGATAAGATACTGCAAAAAATGCATTTGTTGCTACCAAAAAACATAATTTATGCTTACCTGATAAATTCCTTTCTTCTGTTGTGTGATCAGTCCACGGGTCATCATTACTTCTGGGATATAACTCCTCCCCAACAGGAAATGCAAGAGGATTCACCCAGCAGAGCTGCATATAGCTCCTCCCCTCTACGTCAGTCCCAGTCATTCGACCAAGAATCAACGAGAAAGGAGTAACCAAGGGTGAAGTGGTGACTGGAGTATAATTTAAAAGATATTTACCTGCCTTAAAAACAGGGCGGGCCGTGGACTGATCACACAACAGAAGAAAGGAATTTATCAGGTAAGCATAAATTATGTTTTCTTCTGTTATGTGTGATCAGTCCACGGGTCATCATTACTTCTGGGATACCAATACCAAAGCAAAAGTACACGGATGACGGGAGGGAAAGGCAGGCTCATTATACAGAAGGAACCACTGCCTGAAGAACCTTTCTCCCAAAAATAGCCTCCGAAGAAGCAAAAGTGTCAAATTTGTAAAATTTGGAAAAAGTATGAAGTGAAGACCAAGTTGCAGCCTTGCAAATCTGTTCAACAGAGGCCTCATTCTTAAAGGCCCAAGTGGAAGCCACAGCTCTAGTGGAGTGAGCTGTAATTCTTTCAGGAGGCTGCTGTCCAGCAGTCTCATAGGCTAAACGTATTATGCTACGAAGCCAAAAAGAGAGAGAGGTAGCAGAAGCTTTTTGACCTCTCCTCTGTCCAGAGTAAACGACAAACAAGGAAGAAGTTTGGCGAAAATCTTTAGTTGCCTGCAAGTAGAACTTGAGGGCACGAACTACATCCAGATTGTGTAAAAGACGTTCCTTCTTTGAAGAAGGATTTGGACACAAGGATGGGACAACAATCTCTTGATTGATGTTCCTGTTAGTGACTACCTTAGGTAAGAACCCAGGTTTAGTACGCAGAACTACCTTGTCTGAGTGAAAAATCAGATAAGGGGAATCACAATGTAAGGCTGATAACTCAGAGACTCTTCGAGCCGAGGAAATAGCCATTAAAAACAGAACTTTCCAAGATAACATTTTTATATCAATGGAATGAAGGGGTTCAAACGGAACACCCTGTAAAACGTTAAGAACTAAGTTTAAACTCCATGGTGGAGCAACAGCTTTAAACACAGGCTTGATCCTAGCTAAAGCCTGACAAAAGGACTGGACGTCTGGATTTTCTGACAGACGTCTGTGTAACAAGATGGACAGAGCTGAAATCTGTCCCTTTAATGAACTAGCTGATAAACACTTTTCTAAACCTTCTTGTAGAAAAGACAGTATCCTAGCGATCCTAACCTTACTCCAGGAGTAACCTTTGGATTCGCACCAGTATAGGTATTTCCGCCATATTTTATGGTAAATCCTTCTGGTAACAGGCTTCCTAGCCTGAATTAGGGTATCAATAACCGACTCAGAAAAACCACGTTTTGATAAAATCAAGCGTTCAATTTCCAAGCAGTCAGCTTCAGAGAAGTTAGATTTTGATGTTTGAATGGACCCTCTATCAGAAGGTCCTGTCTTAGAGGTAGAGACCAAGGCGGACAGGATGACATGTCCACTAGATCTGCATACCAAGTCCTGCGTGGCCATGCAGGTGCTATTAGAATTACTGATGCTCTCTCCTGTTTGATTTTGGCAATCAATCGAGGAAGCAGCGGGAAGGGTGGAAACACATAAGCCATCCTGAAGTTCCAAGGTGCTGTCAAAGCATCTATCAGAACTGCTCCCGGATCCCTGGATCTGGACCCGTAGCGAGGAAGTTTGGCGTTCTGGCGAGACGCCATGAGATCTATCTCTGGTTTGCCCCAACGTCGAAGTATTTGGGCAAAGACCTCCGGATGAAGTTCCCACTCCCCCGGATGAAAAGTCTGGCGACTCAAGAAATCCGCCTCCCAGTTCTCCACTCCCGGGATGTGGATTGCTGACAGGTGGCAAGAGTGAGACTCTGCCCAGCGAATTATCTTTGATACTTCCATCATTGCTAGGGAGCTTCTTGTCCCTCCCTGATGGTTGATGTAAGCTACAGTCGTGATGTTGTCCGACTGAAACCTGATGAACCCCCGAGTTGTTAACTGGGGCCAAGCCAGAAGGGCATTGAGAACTGCTCTCAATTCCAGAATGTTTATTGGAAGAAGACTCTCCTCCTGATTCCATAGTCCCTGAGCCTTCAGAGAATTCCAGACAGCGCCCCAACCTAGTAGGCTGGCGTCTGTTGTTACAATTGTCCAGTCTGGCCTGCTGAATGGCATCCCCCTGGACAGGTGTGGCCGATAAAGCCACCATAGAAGAGAATTTCTGGTCTCTTGATTCAGATTCAGAGTAGGGGACAAATCTGAGTAATCCCCATTCCACTGACTTAGCATGCATAATTGCAGCGGTCTGAGGTGTAGGCGTGCAAAAGGTACTATGTCCATTGCCGCTACCATTAAGCCGATCACCTCCATGCATTGAGCTACTGACGGGTGTTGAATGGAATGAAGGACGCGGCATGCATTTTGAAGCTTTGTTAACCTGTCTTCTGTCAGGTAAATCTTCATTTCTACAGAATCTATAAGAGTCCCCAAGAATGGAACTCTTGTGAGAGGAAAGAGAGAACTCTTCTTTTCGTTCACTTTCCATCCATGCGACCTTAGAAATGCCAGAACTAACTCTGTATGAGACTTGGCAGTTTGAAAGCTTGAAGCTTGAATTAGAATGTCGTCTAGGTACGGAGCTACCGAAATCCCTCGCGGTCTTAGTACCGCTAGAAGGGCACCCAGAACCTTTGTGAAGATTCTTGGAGCCGTAGCCAATCCGAATGGAAGAGCTACAAACTGGTAGTGCCTGTCTAAGAAGGCAAACCTTAGATACCGGTGATGATCTTTGTGGATCGGTATGTGAAGGTAAGCATCCTTTAAATCCACTGTGGTCATGTACTGACCCTCTTGGATCATGGGTAAGATTGTCCGAATAGTTTCCATTTTGAACGATGGAACTCTTAGGAATTTGTTTAGAGTCTTTAAATCTAAGATTGGCCTGAAAGTTCCCTCTTTTTTGGGAACCACAAACAGGTTTGAGTAGAACCCTTGTCCTTGTTCCGACCGCGGAACCGGATGGATCACTCCCATTAATAACAGATCTTGTACGCAGCGTAGAAACGCTTCTTTCTTTATCTGGTTTGTTGACAACCTTGACAGATGAAATCTCCCTCTTGGGGGAGATAATTTGAAGTCTAGAAGGTATCCCTGCGATATGATCTCTAGAGCCCAGGGATCCTGAACATCTCTTGCCCAGGCCTGGGCGAAGAGAGAGAGTCTGCCCCCCACTAGATCCGGTCCCGGATCGGGGGCTCTCGGTTCATGCTGTCTTTGGGGCAGCAGCAGGTTTCCTGGCCTGCTTGCTCTTGTTCCAGGACTGGTTAGGCTTCCAGCCTTGCCTGTAACGAGCAACAGCTCCTTCCTGTTTTGGTGTAGTGGAGGTTGATGCTGCTCCTGTTTTAAAGTTCCGAAAGGGACGAAAATTAGACTGTCTAGCCTTAGCTTTGGCTTTGTCTTGAGGTAGGGCGTGGCCCTTACCTCCTGTAATGTCAGCGATAATCTCTTTCAAACCGGGCCCAAATAAAGACTGCCCCTTGAAAGGTATATTAAGTAATTTGGACTTAGAAGTAACATCAGCTGACCAGGATTTTAGCCACAGCGCCCTACGTGCCTGTATGGCGAATCCTGAGTTCTTAGCCGTAAGTTTGGTTAAATGTACTACGGCCTCCGAAATGAAGGAATTAGCTAGTTTAAGGACTCTAAGCCTGTCCGTAATGTCGTCTAGCGTAGATGAACTGAGGTTCTCTTCAAGCGACTCAATCCAAAATGCTGCCGCAGCCGTAATCGGCGCGATACATGCAAGGGGTTGTAATATAAAACCTTGTTGAACAAACATTTTCTTAAGGTAACCCTCTAATTTTTTATCCATTGGATCTGAGAAAGCACAGCTATCCTCCACCGGGATAGTGGTACGCTTAGCTAAAGTAGAAACTGCTCCCTCCACCTTGGGGACCGTTTGCCATAAGTCCCGAGTGGTGGCGTCTATTGGAAACATCTTTCTAAATATTGGAGGGGGTGAGAACGGCACACCGGGTCTATCCCACTCCTTAGTAACAATTTCAGTTAGTCTCTTAGGTATAGGAAAAACGTCAGTACTCGCCGGTACCGCAAAGTATTTATCCAACCTACACAGTTTCTCTGGTATTGCAACGGTGTTACAATCGTTGAGAGCTGCTAAGACCTCCCCTAGTAATACACGGAGGTTCTCCAATTTAAATTTAAAATTTGAAATATCTGAGTCCAATCTGTTTGGATCAGAACCGTCACCCACAGAATGAAGCTCTCCGTCCTCATGCTCTGCAAGCTGTGACGCAGTATCAGACATGGCCCTAGCATTGTCAGCGCACTCTGTTCTCACCCCAGAGTGATCACGCTTGCCTCTTAGTTCTGGTAATTTAGACAAAACTTCAGTCATAACAGTAGCCATATCTTGTAATGTTATCTGTAATGGCCGCCCAGATGTACTAGGCGCCAAAATATCACGCACCTCCCGGGCGGGAGATGCAGGTACTGCCGCGTGAGGCGAGTTAGTCGGCATAACTCTCCCCTCGCTGTTTGGTGAAATTTGTTCACATTGTACAGATTGACTTTTATTTAAAGTAGCATCAATACAGTTAGTACATAAATTTCTATTGGGCTCCACCTTGGCATTGGAACAAATGACACAGATATCTTCCTCTGAGTCAGACATGTTTAACACACTAGCAAAAACTTACAACTTGGTTATAATCTTTTTTAGCAAAAAACGTACTGTGCCTCAAAGAGGTACTAACGATTAAATGACAGTTGAAATAGTGAACTGAAAAAACAGTTATAGCATCAAACTTTAAAACAACAAAACTTTTAGCAAAGGTTTGTTCCCATTAGTAAAATAACAATAATTAAATTTGACATAAAAAATACAAAGCAACGTTTTTATTCACAGTCACTATAAGAATTCTCACAGCTCTGCTGAGAGAATTTACCTCCCTTCAAAGAAGTTTGAAGACCCCTGAGATCTATCAGAGATGAACCGGATCATGCAGGAAAAATAAAAGTAACTGACTGGTATTTTTTGATGCGTAGCAAAGAGCGCCAAAACGGCCCCTCCCTCTCCCACACAGCAGTGAAGAGAAACGAAACTGTCACAAATAAAGCAAAAAAACTGCCAAGTGGAAAATAATGCCCAAATATTTATTCACACAGTACCTCAGCAATGTAAACGATTCTACATTCCAGCAAAAACGTTTAACATGATAAATAGTTATTAAAAAGGATTAGTGACCTTTAACAGAGTAGTTCCGGTGAAATACCATCCCCAGAATACTGAAGTGTATACATACATGTCATTTTAACGGTATGGCAGGATTTTCTCATCAATTCCATTCAGAAAATAAAAACTGCTACATACCTCAATGCAGATTCCTCTGCCCGCTGTCCCCTGATCTGAAGCCTTTACCTCCCTCAGATGGCCGAGAACAGCAATATGATCTTAACTACTCCGGTTAAAATCATAGTAAAAAACTCTGACAGATTCTTCCTCAAACTCTGCCAGAGAAGTAATAACACGCTCCGGTGCTATTTTAAAATAACAAACTTTTGATTGAAGTCATAAAAACTAAGTATAATCACCATAGTCCTCTCACACATCCTATCTAGTCGTTGGGTGCAAGAGAATGACTGGGACTGACGTAGAGGGGAGGAGCTATATGCAGCTCTGCTGGGTGAATCCTCTTGCATTTCCTGTTGGGGAGGAGTTATATCCCAGAAGTAATGATGACCCGTGGACTGATCACACATAACAGAAGAAATACCAGTATTAAGCCTGGTCTACTCCAGTAACAAATCAGGAATGATCCCTAGAATAAAGGCTGTGACACACTGCAAGCGGAGCGGCACGCAGCGTGTACATGCAGCTGTGTGCGCTCAGTGGGTCCTGACTTTTCATCTCTAAACACTCTGCTGCGACAGGTTGCGTAGCTAAGCGCTCAGAGATGAAATATTTGAACTTCAGAAACGATGCAACACGGAGAGAAGCAGCTGCTTTGCCTCGCGCCGCATCGCTTGCAGTGTGTCACAGCCTTAAGGCAGGTGGTGAGTTTGGAGATTGAAAAACAATTGCAACAGCAAACATGGTGTTAACTTATTGTGAACTCTGTTGGTATGTCCACTTATTGCAAGCTTACTGAAAAAGTCTACTAATTAGAATGTGATTGTCCCTTTAAGGCTTCAATTTGATAACTTGTCTAGGACTATAAACTTTTCATTCCACATAAATTGCAAATTCATTTTAAAACTTCTTTATAGACTATTATGATAGTGAAAATGTAGAAAGTGCCTTCTCTCTACGCCACAATACTACAGCCCTGCAGTAAGCATGGAATGTGTGGATCAAGAAAAACAAATGAACAGAAAGAAAAAAAAAGACTTACTGTAAGGGAAGGAGGAGGAGGGAGAAAAGAGAGAGGATTAATCCTGATTTAAGCACTTAGGCTGTAGGAAAAAGAAAAAAAAAACTGAAAATGGAAGATATTTCTCTGCAGGGATTAGCTCTGAGCTGTATTTCACTCCTTGGCAAGGCCAAGGTACGGGATGGCTGGATTTATTTAAATAAAAAGCAGTGTAAGATTAATTTCCAGCTGTTTCAGTTTTATTGGGGGAAATTGGCATCTTAAGCAGCTTTGTGCATAAATGTGTGTGCTGCTATGCCGATGACTCGCTGTCCAGGGAAATAAGGTTCCTTCCCAAAACTCATTTTGATAAGAAGGATGCTTCTGGGCACATAACTAAACAAAGACTGCAAGTCAATGTGTTGTAAACCCTCTGGCAATGTATAGGGATCACGTCTGAACTCTGCCCTACTACAGGAAAGGAACAAAGATAATGCAGCATGGCCTGATATATTAATGGCAGCCATTTTGGATGACCACATGTTCCTTCACTCTGATTTATGATATCATCTTTTAACCCTAGCTGGGAGAAATACTTTATCCTGAGCTTGGCTTTGATCCATAACACAGGTCTGCGATGAAAATACTTTTTGCAAGCTGTTAGATGTTTAATGTATTTTTGGCTGCTATTTTTTCACAATTTCTATGTTTTGTTACCAAGTAATTATTTCTACTACCCACAGTGTTTTGCACAATTTCAAATTTGTTATTTTGAACTGATTTCAGAGATTCACATCAGCGAATTCAAGTATTTTGAATGTCTATAAGAAGACATTCACCCCTTTCTGACTCTTTTTAGGATTCTGAAAGTCGAGACTCTTGTTGTGGTATTATTATTATTATTATTATTATTATCAGGTATTTGTAGAGCGCCAACAGATTCCGCAGCGCTGAGTGTTCTGCGTACTGTAGTCAATTGTGAAACATGGTTGGCAGTGGATGTGTTAACAGTCCAGATAACCTTTGCTACATTTGTGGGGAATTGGTGATCAAAGTAGGCATGGTAGACATCTCTAAAAAAAAAAAAAAAAAAGGCATTACGTTGATGTTTTGTGGAGTGAAACTAGGAGATCAAGACAAACCATGGGCTCCCCACAATGTTTAGTTCACTTGCATAGACGCCGTAGAGGATCTACGGAAGTGGTTGAAAGGCAAAAAAGAAAGCATTCATATTTGGAGTGCCAATGAAAGGGCCAAAGAAATCACTGTGGCGACTGCTATTTTTGCTGTTATGTTAAAGGTTATAATTTGAAAAATAACAAAGCCATTGTGTAACCAAATCAATTAGCCAAACGCCCTGTCCCTCATGGCCCAGAAGTTCCAGTTCCCCTACGACCAGAAACACTGGAAGATTTGCCTTGTAAAGCAGGTTCAGATACCGATGATGATGGGAAAAAACTACAGATGCAGCTTTGCTGGCAAAAGAAAAACATAATTTATGCTTACCTGATAAATTTATTTCTCTTGTAGTGTATCCAGTCCACGGATCATCCATTAATTGTGGGATATTCTCCTTCCCAACAGGAAGTTGCAAGAGGATCACCCACAGCAGAGCTGCTATATAGCTCCTCCCCCAACTGTCATATCCAGTCATTCGACCGAAAACAAACAGAGAAAGGAGAAACCATAGAGTGCAGTGGTGACTGTAGTTTAATTAAAATTTAGACCTGCCTTAAAAGGACAGGGCGGGCCGTGGACTGGATACACTACAAGAGAAATAAATTTATCAGGTAAGCATAAATTATGTTTTCTCTTGTTAAGTGTATCTAGTCCACGGATCATCCATTACTTGTGGGATACCAATACTAAAGCTAAAGTACACGGATGATGGGAGGGACAAGGCAGGATTAAGCAGAAGGAACCACTGCCTGAAGAAACTTTCTCCCAAACACAGCCTCCGAAGAAGCAAAAGTATCAAATTTGTAAAATTTTGAAAAAGTGTGAAGCGAAGACCAAGTCGCAGCCTTGCAAATCTGTTCAACAGAGGCCTCATTTTTGAAGGCCCAGGTGGAAGCCACAGCTCTAGTAGAATGAGCTGTAATCCTTTCAGGGGGCTGCTGTCCAGCAGTCTCATAGGCTAGGCGTATTACGCTCCGAAGCCAAAAGGAAAGAGGTTGCCAAAGCTTTTTGACCTCTCCTCTGTCCAGAGTAAACGACAAACAGGGAAGATGTTTGACGAAAATCTTTAGTAGCTTGTAAGTATAACTTCAAGGCACGGACTACGTCCAGATTATGTAAAAGACGTTCCTTCTTTGAAGAAGGATTAGGGCACAACGATGGAACAACAATCTCTTGATTGATATTCTTGTTAGAAACCACCTTAGGTAAAAACCCAGGTTTGGTACGCAGAACTACCTTATCTGCATGAAAAATCAGATAAGGAGAATCACATTGTAAGGCAGATAGCTCAGAGACTCTCCGAGCCAAGGAAATAGCCATCAAAAACAGAACTTTCCAAGATAAAAGTTTAACATCAATGGAATGAAGGGGTTCAAACGGAACTCCTTGAAAAACCTTAAGAGCAAAGTTTAAGCTCCACGGGGGAGCAACAGGTTTAAACACAGGCTTAATTCTAACCAAAGCCTGGCAAAATGCCTGGACGTCTGGAACCTCTGCCAGACGCTTGTGCAAAAGAATAGACAGAGCAGAAATCTGTCCCTTTAAGGAACTAGCTGATAATCCTTTGTCCAAGCCCTCTTGGAGAAAAGACAATATTCTAGGAATCCTAACCTTACTCCATGAGTAATTCTTGGATTCACACCAATAAAGATATTTACTCCAAATCTTGTGGTAGATTTTCCTGGTAACAGGCTTTCGTGCCTGTATTAAAGTATCAATGACTGACTCGGAGAAGCCACGCTTTGATAGAATCAAGTGTTCAATCTCCATGCAGTCAGTCTCAGAGAAATTAGATTTGGATGATTGAAAGGACCTTGTATCAGAAGGTCCTGTCTTAGAGGCAGAGTCCATGGTGGAAAGGATGACATGTCCACTAGGTCTGCATACCAAGTCCTGCGTGGCCACGCAGGTGCTATCAGAATCACCAATGCTCTCTCCTGTTTGATTTTGGCAATCAGTCGAGGGAGCAGAGGAAACGGTGGAAACACATAAGCCAGGTTGAAGAACCAAGGCGCTGCTAGAGCATCTATCAGCGTCGCTTCTGGGTCCCTGGACCTGGTTCCGTAACAAGGAAGCTTGGCGTTCTGGCGAGACGCCATGAGATCCAACTTTGGTTTGCCCCAACGATGAATCAACTGAGCAAACACCTCCGGATGGAGTTCCCACTCCCCCGGATGGAAAGTCTGACGACTTAGAAAATCCGCCTCCCAGTTCTCCACGCCTGGGATATGGATTGCTGACAGGTGGCAAGAGTGGTACTCTGCCCAGCGAATTATTTTTAAGACTTCTAACATCGCTAGGGAACTCCTGGTTTCCCCTTGATGGTTGATGTAAGCCACAGTCGTGATGTTGTCCGACTGAAATCTGATGAACCTCAGTGTTGCTAACTGAGGCCAAGCCAGAAGAGCATTGAATATCGCTCTTAACTCCAGAATAATTTATTGGAAGGAGTTTCTCCTCCTGAGTCCACGATCCCTGTGCCTTCAGGGAATTCCAGACTGCACCCCAACCTAGAAGGCTGGCATCTGTTGTTACAATTGTCCAATCTGGCCTGCGAAAGGTCATACCCTTGGTCAGGTGTACCCGAGACAACCACCAGAGAAGAGAATCTCTGGTCTCATGATCCAGATTTAGCAGAGGGGACAAATCTGTGTAATCCCCATTCCACTGACTCAGCATGCATAATTGCAGCGGTCTGAGATGAAGGCGCGCAAATGGCACTATGTCCATTGCCGCTACCATTAAGCCGATTACGTCCATACACTGAGCTACCGAAGGGCGCGGAATGGAGTGAAGAACACGGCAAGCATTTAGAAGTTTTGATAACCTGGACTCCGTCAGGTAAATTTTCATTTCTACAGAATCTATAAGAGTCAACTTTTGGCAACTTTAAAGCTTGACGCCTGTATCAGGATGTCGTCTAGATACGGAGCCACCACTATGCCTCGCGGTCTTAGAACCGCCAGAAGTGAGCCCAGAACCTTTGTAAAGATTCTCGGGGCTGTAGCCAACCCGAAGGGAAGAGCTACAAATTGGTAATGCCTGTCTAGAAAGGCAAACCTTAGAAACAGATGATGATCCTTGTGAATCGGTATGTTAAGGTAGGCATCCTTTAAGTCCACTGTGGTCATGTACTGACCTTCTTGGATCATGCGTAGGATGGTCCGAATAGCTTCCATTTTGAAAGATGGAACTCTGAGGAATTTGTTTAAGATCTTTAGATCCAAAATTGGTCTGAAAGTTCCCTCTTTTTTGGGAACCACAAAAACGACTAAAAACCCTGTCCTTGTTCTGTCCGCGGAACTGGATGGATCACTCCCAAAACTAGGAGGTCTTGCACACAGCGTAGGAATGCCTCTTTCTTTATCTGATTTGCAGATAGCCTTGAAAGATGAAATCTCCCTTGTGGAGGGGAAGCTTTGAAGTCCAGAAGATATCCCTGAGATATGATCTCCAACGCCCAGGGATCCTTAACATCTCTTGCCCACGCCTGGGCGAAGAGAGAAAGTCTGCCCCCTACTAGATCCGTCATCGGATAGGGGGCCGTTCCTTCATGCTGTCTTAGAGGCAGCAGCAGGCTTTCTGGCCTGCTTGCCTTTGTTCCAGGACTGGTTAGGTTTCCAGGCCTGCTTAGATTGAGCAAAAGTTCCCTCTTGTTTTGAAGCGGAGGAAGTTGATGCTGCACCTGCCTTGAAATTTCGAAAGGCACGAAAATTAGACTGTTTGGCCTTTGCTTTGGCCCTGTCCTGAGGAAGGGTGTGACCCTTACCTCCAGTAATGTCAGCAATAATTTCCTTCAAACCAGGCCCGAATAAGGTCTGCCCCTTGAAAGGAATGTTGAGTAATTTAGACTTCGAAGTCACGTCAGCTGACCAGGATTTAAGTCATAGCGCCCTACGCGCCTGGATGGAGAATCCGGAATTCTTAGCCGTTAGTTTAGTCAAATGAACAATGGCATCAGAAACAAATGAGTTAGCTAGCTTAAGTGTTCTAAGCTTGTCAATAATTTCAGTCAATGGAGCTGTATGGATGGCCTTTTCCAGGGCCTCAAACCAGAATGCCGCCGCGGCCGTGACAGGCGCAATGCATGCAAGGGGCTGTAAAATAAAACCTTGTTGAATAAACATTTTCTTAAGGTAACCCTCCAATTTTTTATCCATTGGATCTGAAAAAGCACAACTGTCCTCAACTGGGATAGTGGTACGCTTTGCTAAAGTAGAAACTGCTCCCTCCACCTTAGGGACCGTCTGCCATAAGTCCCGTGTAGTGGCGTCTATTGGAAACATTTTTCTAAATATAGGAGGTGGGGAAAAAGGCACACCCGGTCTATCCCACTCCTTGCTAATAATTTCTGTAAGCCTTTTAGGTATAGGAAAAACATCAGTACACACCGGTACCGCATAGTATTTATCCAGCCTCTGGTACTGCAACTGTGTTACAGTCATTCAGAGCAGCTAATACCTCCCCAAGCAACACACGGAGGTTCTCAAGCTTAAATTTAAAATTAGAAATCTCTGAATCAGGTTTCCCCGAATCATAGATGTCACTCCGTCCTCATGATCTGCATATTGTGACGCAGTATCAGACATGGCCCTTACAGCATCTGCGCGCTCTGTATTTCTCGTAACCCCAGATTCAGGCAACCTGGATAATACCTCTGACAGGGTATTATTCATGATTGCAGCCATGTCCTGCAAGGTAATCGCTATGGGCGTCCCTGATGTAATTGGCGCCATATTAGCGTGCATCCCCTGAGCGGGAGGCGAAGGGTCTGACACGTGGGGAGAGTTAGTCGGCATAACTTCCCCCTCATCAGAATCTTCTGGTGATATTTCTTTTATAGTTAAAGACTGATCTTTACTGTTTAAGGTGAAATCAATACATTTAGTACACATTCTCCTATGGGGCTCCATCATGGCTTTCAAACATAATGAACAAGTAGTTTCCTCTGTGTCAGACATGTTTAAACAGACTAGCAATGAGACTAGCAAGCTTGGAAAACACTTTAAACAAGTTTACAAGCAATATAAAAAACGTTACTGCACCTTTAAGAAACACAAATTTTGTCAAAATTTGAAATAACAGTGAAAAAAGGCAGTTACATACACTGTAAAAATTTCGTTAGTGTAACAAGTTAGCAGAGCATTGCACCCACTTGCAAATGGATGATTAACCCATTAATACCCAAAACTGAATAATAAAAGACAAAAACGTTTTTTTTTTGTTTTTTTTTCTTTCAAACAATCACAACTGCCACAGCTCTACTGTGGCTTTTTACCTCCCTCAAAAACGACTTTGAAGCCTTTTGAGCCCTCCAGAGAAGTCCTGGAACATGCAGGAAGAAGCTGGATGTGTCTGTCAGTATTTTTATCTGCACAGAAAAGCACTAAAATAGGCCCTTCCCACTCATATTGCAACAGTGGAAAGCTTCAGGAAACTGTTTCTAGGCAGAATTCAAGCCAGCCATGTGGAAAAAAACTAGGCCCCAATAAGTTTTATCACCAAATACATATAAAAACGATTAAACATGCCAGCAAACGTTTTATATTACATTTTTATAAGAGTATGTATCTCTATTAATAAGCCTGATACCAGTCGCTATCATTGCATTTAAGGCTTTACTTACATTACTTCGGTATCAGCAGCATTTTCTAGCAAATTCCATCCCTAGAAAAATATTAACTGCACATACCTTATTGCAGGAAAACCTGCACGCCATTCCCTCTCTGAAGTTTCCTCACTCCTCAGAATATGTGAGAACAGCCATGGATCTTAGTTACTTCTGCTAAGATCATAGAAAACGCAGGCAGATTCTTCTTCTAAATACTGCCTGAGATAAACAGTACACTCCGGCACCATTTAAAAATAACAAACTTTTGATTGAAGAATAAACTAAGTATAAAACGCCACACTCCTCTTACGACCTCCATCTTGGTTGAGGCTTGCAAGAGAATGACTGGATATGACAGTTGGGGGAGGAGCTATATAGCAGCTCTGCTGTGGGTGATCCTCTTGCAACTTCCTGTTGGGAAGGAGAATATCCCACAAGTATTGGATGATCCGTGGACTGGATACACTTAACAAGAGAAAAGGGACTACTGAGCATTTAGACTAAGGTTAAGATGTAAATAACCAACTTGTATAATTTTAGAAAATAAATATACTCTGAAATGACCAGAAAATAGGTATTGTGGTAATTTTGCACTACTAAATTTCATTCAGTCTCATAATAAAACATAAAAACATCAAAGTCAGTTGTGAAAAAAACTGTACGTGATGGCTCTCCAGATGTGTTCAGCTAGTTCCAAGTAGTGCACCACTTCTCTAGTGCTAACTTTAATTGTGTATTTATTATGTATTTATTAAATACAGTTAAATGTATGCAACAGTGCAATAATAAAATGATCTTATTTCATTTTCTTTTTACAACTTTAAAGTTGGAAGATAGTCTAATATGCTTGAGGTGTCATTTTTGCATATAAAATTAACGAGCTCTCTGATTATTAACATTAACTTCCTGGAAACTCAAGAGGTTTATCATCACTTATTGTCCCACCTAGTACTTCCTGGTATAAAGGAAATAACTATGCAGATGTGATCCTCACTAGGGATAAAGACCATTTATAAAATAAATGAAAATCTAAAACCAAGGCAGGCTCTGCTATTTTCTTGCAGACAGATGAATGCCTATTCCTTAAAGGGGCAAAAAGAAAAATTCTCTAAGGTGTTTAAACCCCTGCATAGGAGTTAAACCCATAGTTAAAGGGACACTGAACCCATAATACAGATAGAGCATGCAATTTTAAGCATTTTTTTAATTTACTTCTATTATCAATTTTTCTTCGTTCTCTTGAAATCTTTATTTGAAAAAGAAGGCATCTCAGCTAAGGAGTCAGCAAATTGTTGTTTCAGAACCATGGACAGCACTTGTTTATTGGTGCTGTCCAATCAGCAAGGACAACCCAGGTTGTTCACCAAAAATAGGCCGGCATCTAAACTTACATTCTTGCTTTTCAAATAAACATACCAAGAGAATTAAGAAAATATGATAATAGGAGTAAATTAGAAAGTTGCTTAAAATTGCATGCTCTATCTGAATCACAAAAGAACAAATTTGGGTTCAGTGTCTCTTTAAAGTGAACTCTCAAACAGCAATTCACTACTAGGAGCAAGCTTAACTCATCAGGTGAGGCAATAACACGCAAAGACTATGGGTGTAGCCACAAATCACCAGCTAGCTGGGAATACCTAGATATGCTTTTCAACAAAAGATACCACGAGAATGAAGTAAAGTTTTTTGAATCTGCATATTCATGTCCCTTTAATTATTTTCGCTGAATTCATTCTTTACAGAAGTACAGAAATACATCATAAATGTAGCATTATGCAAATACTGGGGGAAAAAAGAAACCCCATTACAGCACTAGTCATAGACACCTTGTTTTATTCACTGTGGGTATTATCCCAATATTAAGTGATATAGGACTAAACAAGTGTTAACAAGTCAATAACTGTAGTTACTAACAAAACCACATGTAAAAATACATATATAACAAGTATGACAAATGAGATCATAAGAGGGCATAAATCAAACAAATTTGCAACAATCTTGCAGACTGAAATAAAGAATAATTGCCTTAAGGTACTTTATACTGATCTAATACTGTCCACATTATACTTAGATAGTCCCGTGAATACAGAGGTAAGTAAAGTGTTACCAAAGACAAGTGGCCACAGTCCTTTCAAATATCTTTAGTTTTCTTGATTGAAGAAAGTTCTGTCCCACGCTGTAAGCTCCAACCATACTTTCATATATGCTGTGGGCCGCTTGCGTGTGTGATCCTGGAAGGAGTATGCTTGTCTTATGCGGTCAGTAGCTGAGTTACCCCGCTAAATATAAACCGCAGAGAAATGGAGTGATTTCACCCGAAGCCTGCTCCTTCTACACTTACACACCAAGTTGTGCCGCCATTAAACAGCACATTAGTTTAACGAAGATGGGTGTATCAGCTGCAGAATGTACTGATGTCCTCATTAGTGTCCTCAGTTAAAAGAAAAGCCAACGTACGTTTCACCAAATGTAGCATTATTTTATGTATTATAGCTGAAAATAGGATTATTCAAATAGTAGTACTATATAAACTTGATTCTTGAGTGCTGGAATGTTTGTCATTAATTAATACACAATAAATGTAATCTGTACTGTGGCTTTACATAAACAGTATTGCAGATTGGATCTATGCTGTGGGATTTTCGTGTATTAAACCTTACAGTATCAAGATTTTAAATATTGAACTTAAATTGCCATAAAACAGGTTGAGATCTGTGCATATTCTAAAAGGGCTAATAAACCCTTTGAGTGCTAAGCACTTTCCCATCTGGGTGCTAAGATTTTTTAATGTTTTTTGTATTTTTTGAACAATTTTTTTTTTACTTTTTAAAAATTCAGACCCCCAAGAATTACACTGTTAGAAAGGTTAGGCGATTACCTTTCCAATGGTTGGTCTTGGGGGTCTGTAGCTGCTTAGATGCCTGAGATACAGGCTTCTAAGCAGTATGCCCCCTGCTCCTATACTTAACATTGTTAAGTATAAATAAAGTTGCACGGTGATGTCATCACGTTATTGCGCGTGACGTCACCACGCAAAACAGGAAGCCCCGGCGATGCCTGAGGGAGCCCCCAGATCTCCCTCAAGGTGGGAGAGTGCTAGTGACGGCTCTGAGCCGTCATTAGCACCAGAGTGGGAAACTCTGACGGCTCAGAGCCGTCATTAGCACTCAAAGGGTTAAGTTAATAATAGATTAAAATTGTTTTTAAATTGCTGGCAAGTATTTTAAAATAATTTTCAAAAATAAGCAAAATTACTTACATAGCTGTGCTTTTGGAGTAGACCGATCCACATTCCCCCACTCCCCCCCCCCCCCTTATCAGTGTTTAACATCAGAAACACAGGCATTGTATGGGAATTCACAGAATGACAAGTTATGTTTCCATGTGAGCCTCAGAAGCATATTATAATTAATTTCTTTAGACAATATATTACTGAAACACTTTAAAGGGATACTAAACCCAAATATTTTTCTTTCGCGATTCAGATAGAGCATTCAATTTTGAGGAACTTTCTAATTTACTCCTATTATCAAATTTTCTTTGTTCTCTTGGTATCTTTATTTGAAAAGCAGGAATGTTAAGCTTAGGAGACGGACCTTTTTTGGTTCAGCACCTGGGTAGCTCTTGCTGATTGGTGGATAAATTAAGCCACCAATCAGCAAACGCTACCAGGGTTCTGAACGAATAGCATTAAATTAGAAAGCTGCTTAAAATTGCATGCTCTAACTGAATCATAAAAGAAAATATTTGGGTTTAGTATCCCTTTAAAAGGGACACTGAACCCAAATCTTTTCTTTTGTGATTCAGATAGAGCAATTAATTTTAAGCAACTTTCTAATTTATTCATATTATCAATTTTTCTTCATTCTCTTGGTATGTTTATTTGAAAAGCAAGAATGTAAGTTTAGATGCTGGCCCATTTTTGGTGAAAAAACCTGGGTTGTCCTTGCTGATTGGACAGCACCAATAAACAAGTGTTGTCCATGGTTCTGAACCAACAATTTCCTGGCTCCTTAGCATAGATGCCTTCTTTTTCAAATAAAGATAGCAAGAGAACGAAGAAAAATTGATAATAGATGTAAATTAGAAAGTTGCTTAAAATTGCATGCTCTATCTGAATCTTGAAAGAAAAAAAATTGGGTTCAGTGTCCCTTTACTTTACATGTATGTTTATACTCTAAAACAAATGTATCTATAAAGAATAGCACATTTTATATGTACTTATTGTTACTATTTTTTAATAGGAAAAATATTCCTATGCAGCATTACACATCATCAGCCTATTAACACCCTAACCACATGCATAAAAATAGTTTGCTACATATCAAAAACCTTTTATTGTAACCTTATTGTTGTATAGTTTAGCAGTTACAAAGTGTTCCATAAAAAAAGTTATTTTACAATTAGGTTTTATAGAGCATTTTTAAAGAAAAAACAAACAACTATGGGTTATTTAGCTATTCATACTTTGCTATAATTGTCTCTATTAATCATCATACAAGGTTCTAAAAGAATTGTCTAACCAGCCTGGATACAACAGAGCTTTCATCTGGATTCCGCTTCCCGCCAACTACTCATTAACGTCTCCCCATCTGTAACACACTAATGTGTTTCCATCTCTGTAACTGACCTATGCTCCACCCTTCTAGGTTTTTGTGTATACGTGGATTTGTGTGGTAGCTATTTTGCTAAATAATTGCTCATTTAAAGGGACATTAAACTCAAAATGTTATTCCACTAAAATGCTTTTCAAAAGACTCTGCAATCAACGTTGATTATTTATTTTGCCACCATTAACTGCAATTTAACTCTGAAAACTGAAGTATTTTCACAACCCTGTTACCCCAACAAACTGCGCTGTGATTGGCCGATGGTCAGGATTTATATAAATATATATATATATATATATATAAAATTACAGCCTACGCCGAAATGCATCAGATGCCGACAACAAACTTAACATATCCTTGTCTTCCTCCGTTTATATTTTTAATGGATTATCAATAAAGGACGTTTTATCTTAATTTATCCACTGCCGGCCTTATCTTTTTGGTGTGTGTGTATAATATATATATATATATACACACACACACATACATACACACACATATATATGTGTGTGTGTGTGTGTGCACGCGCGCGCATGTATTTGGCCCAGCAAAGGAAGTAAGATAAACATACGAGAGGCCTTTCAAGGGGTTCTCCAGAGCTGCTAAGTAATGCATAGTTTTCTTGCAAAATTACATTTATTTTGCATGCAGATTTTTTTCTATTTTTTTCTATCAAAGAGAATAATTTCTAATACACAAATAAAAAGGTTTTAATGGTCCTTTAAGGCTGTTTAATACAGAAACAAACATGTTTTGGTTATTTCCTTGATTTAACAATTAACACAAACATTTATTTTACTGCAAAAATATGGTTTTATTGCATATTATCTGTCCTTTGAAATATGAACCCAGAATGATTTTTAAGCAATTTTAGATATATGCCTTTTTTATAGTTGCAATAAGGCACCAAATATGCTCCGTTAATCCATTAGAATGAATTAAAATTACAGATCCTACATGCGTTAGTAAAAGGATTGATCCTGCATTCCAAAGCGATGAAGCAGAGAATTTTACTTTACTACCAGCAAAGCTAATAATGATAATTTGCAAATAAAAAGCTGCTATGCCATCTGGTATGTAAATATATTTTTATAGCTATCCGCACTCTCGGTCTTTATGAGGTCTTCAGGACCGGGGGAAGTTGCAACTGTTTGCTGAGTAGCAGTTTGGTTTCATATGTTTGGGGAAGGAAGGCGCTGAAGTACATGCACTCCAGATGCTGCCACGTTTAACTCCCACTGGCATTCTTAGCAATTTCTAGATGTCATTGGTTTCTGTATGAAGAGTTTAAAGGTGGAAAAAAAGTTGTGTTCCTAGATTGTGATATTTGCAGCATTGCCAATTATTGTAATAATTCTCTCAATGCATCCATCCCACCTTAAACATTTTTTAGTACACTAACCTTACACAAAGCAGGTAACCACTGCTTTACAGGCTTCTATTTTTGTTATTCTCCATATATCTATATAGAAAACCCCTTGCATGGATAAAAAAAAGAATTGTGTGTATCTGGCTCCTAAGATTTTTGGCTCCTTATGATATACATGGGTGAAACTTTGTAGTGATTTTACAAAATTTGAACAACATGAACAGTAGCGGATCATGTCCGCCCCACATCGATAAATGCCGACAGCATACTCAGTCTGCATTTATCATTGCACAAGCATTTCTAGGAAAATGGCAGCTAATGTGCAGGGGGCTGCATTGCACAAGCAACCGGCCGCTAGCAGGGGATGTCAACCATCCCGATTGTATCTGACCGGGATGATTGCTGCATAGTAAATCGGCACCATAGTATAGCATATGGGGCCAATTTATCAAATGACTGGCGGACATGATCCACTGTAGAGATCATGTCCTCCAGACATCGATAAATGTCATTCTGGTGAACTGCTTGTGCAATGCCGCTAGCAGGGGGTGTCAATCAACCCGATCGTATGAGATCGGGAGGCTTGATGTCTGCAGCCTCAGAGGCTTAACCTTAAGACCGCTGCTTCTTAACTCCTGTTTCTGGCCCCTATGGGGTTTTTTTTTTTTACAGTATCCAATCAAAATGTTTTTTTATGATAAAAGTACTGCAATCTAAATCTTAAAAATGCTGAAACGACAAATTTCTGGCTTTCACCCCTAACAAGTCTAAATTAGCGGCAACAAATTTATTTGAATACCAAGATAGCAGTGAAACGTATTTTATGAAACAGACAATGATGCTTGTATATAATTAAAAAGGTAAAATAAATGTTACTCCTGGTTTTTAAACTTCTAGGATCTGATCTAAAATCCAGTCTATTTGCTATAATTAACATTTCAGATGTGAATCTTTTAAACATTGACAAAGGTTTTAGATTAACCACTTACCTACTAATGTGTTGTAGCTATATATGGCAGACAAAGAGTTACATGGTGACATTTTTAATGCAGCCCATGTAAAACACAACATTTATAATAATAAAAAAAAAAAAAAATTATGCTGCTGTTTTAGGCCTGTAACATTTTAACTGTGGCACTTTACACTGGTGACATTTCAATAATAAATCCTTAGTGTAAAACCTCCCAAGGGTCAACAAGAGATCTAGATCAGATCTAGCTACTGGTTAACTTTAAAAGGGACATAAAAAGTATATTTTACAAAGTGCATTGCACTGGTAGCAAAGTATCTTAAAAAGGCTATTTTTTTTGTTGTTGTGTGAGTGTGTGGGTTTGTTTTAATACAGATATCATAAACTCATTTGTGACCCCGGTTTTAATCTCCAAGCACATAATGCTTAAAGCCCCAGCAGGATAATTGTTTTTGTACCCCTTTTTTTATTTTGTTTTAACTCTTATTTAAAGCCTCAATGTTGTTGCTAAGATGTTGCCAACCAGAATATCACAGCTGGAATCTGGTTGGTGTTCTCGTGGCTGTCAAAATCTAGCTCCCCACAAAATCCTGCAAAACAATGTCAGTATTGTGGCTCTCCTTACTGCTATAGGTAATGGGGTAACAGTTAGGGAGAGGGCAAACAGGACGTAGCCCCATCCTACATGATGCCTTCCTGTTTCAGTGTTGCTTACCGCAGTCTTGTGCCACGTTCCAGGCCTAAAAATATTGCAGATCAAAAACACTGGGCCAGATTACGAGTGGAGCGCTATTGTTTGTGTGCAAGCGAAATTGGGTTTTCCTTTGCGCACAAGATAATTCCGCTCGTATTACAAGTTGAAAGTAAATGCGAATGTGTGAGCGCAATCTCCATTTACGCTAGAATGATTACTGCAACCTCAGAGCTCTGGTTAACGGTTTTGGGAAACTATTATTCAAGAAAATAATTTCACAAAAAAAGTTAAGACTCAAAGATATGAGATCTCTGGAGTTAGAAAGAAAAGGCAGTATACACATACATACATACACACACACACACACACATATACACACACACACACATACACACACACACACACACATACATACATACACACATACACACACACACACACACATACACACACACATATACACACACACACATATACACACACACACATATACATACACACACATATACATACATACACACATACACACACATATACATACATACACACACATATACATACACACACATATACATACACACACATATACATACATACATACACACATACACACACACACACACACACACATACACACACACACATATACATACACACACATATACATACACACACATATACATACACACATACACACACACATATACACACACACACACACATACATACATACACACATACACACACACATATACACACACACACACACACACACATACACACACACATATACACACACACACATATACACACACACACATATACACACACACACATATACATACACACACATACACACACACACATACACACACACACACATATACACACACACACACATACACACACACACACATACACACACACACACACACACACACACACACACACACACACACACATACACACACACACATACACACACACACATACACACATACACACACACACATACACACACACACATACACACACACACACACACACACACATACACACATACACATACACATACACACACACACACATACACACACACACATACACACACACACACACACACACACACATATACATATATATATATATATATATATATAATTTAGAAAAGGGGGGGGGAGTTTAAAAGCGCTAGGCAGTCTATCAGCACAGCAGCTCTTACCTAAAAAGTATGATATGTACCTGCCCTCTAAAGTACAATCAATACTGAAGTTAAATGATAATACAAGTGTTTGTAGAGCGCTTGTTAGGGAAATATCTAAATTCTCTCGTTTTGAGAGTATATGGACATGTGAAACCCAAAACAAATAATTTTATGTCACCGTTAATTGACACACTACAATATATAAAACATGTGCATAAGTAAAGGTATAGGTATAAATGTACCCCTAAAATTATTAATATATAAATATATGGATAAAAAGGATAAAGGATATATTTTGGAGGCTAGTTGCAGATCATCCTAACTGTGCGGCACTTATCTCATAAGATTGGGGGGGGGGGGTAAGCAAAGGAAGTAGGAACCCCAACGGGGTCGGCCATTCTTTTCCCTTTTACTCTGGAATAATTTGAGGATCTGTGTTACTACTACAAACTTTATTACATTGATCATGATAACAAATTCTGGTTTCCTCTTGGATTTTGAACTAGACTGTGAAGATATTTAAGGACCGTTTACACATTATAGAAGACTTTTTAACATTTTTACTTCTTATCCTTTTTATCCATATATTTATATATTAATAATTTTAGGAGTACATTTATACCTATACCTTTACTTATGCACATGTTTTATATATTGTAGAACGGTGACATCAAATTATTATTTGTTTTGGGTTTCACATGTCCATATACTCTCAAAACGAGAGAATTTAGATATTTCCCTAACAAGCGCACTACAAACACTTGTATTATCATTTAACTTCAGTATTGATCATATATATATATATATATATATATATATATATACACATACACACACACAATATAATAATAATATATACAATAATATTACATAATACATATACATATGAACACATATATAGACATATATATGTGCACTGGAGCCGTTTGCAGATGTAAACATGTAAAATCAATAAAGTGCATTTACTGTAAATATTTGACATCCCAATGTTTCTGCACATGGCAGAATATGTATTTCTAAATCTATATTAAAAACTATAAATATATATATATATACACACACACATACATACACACACACATATATATATATATATATATATATATATATATATATATATTTATTTATATACACACACATATATAATATCATGTAACTAAATAGAAGATATTCTGCTATGTGAAGAACATTGGAATGTGAAATATTCATATATTTATTCTGCTTTTTGCCCACATTGGCACGAGCGATACATTTTTACTTTCAACTCATAATACAAGCGCAACCTGACGCACACAAAAACTTTACTTCTACCACAGTCAATGCTCAAGAACGGAGCGTTTAATAGCGCTCCACTTGTAATTTGGCCCTCTGTCAGCCACAATATTGTAGTTGGGGCAAATTTTCTGGATGGGAACTGTGACGAATCAAACCTGTTTTAACGTCACAATAGAGAGGTGTGGACATGAAGGGGTTAATCGCACACAGCTCTGGTTCCCTTAACCTTGTAATTCTACAAAAGGACCTTAAAAGGGACACCACATTAACCCCCAAATCCTGTCCACACTGCTCTAATTAATTTCTGCCACCACCAAAACTCTGAAATTAAAGAGGCATTTTGGAATCCCCAAAAACTCACAATTTAACTATTAGGTAACGTGCCTTTTACCTTGTCTCAACAAAGTATGAATTCAAATATTTGAGCCCTAAGACAGAATGAGATTTTCTATGTGTTTATTAACAAAAGTATCAATACAAGTTACACAATTACACAAAGTTAAACTTTCCAAAATAACATATAGGTACAAAGTTACACTTCTTAAAAAAAATAATTGGGACATAAAAAGAATACACACACAGTATCCAACTTATTACCAAGTTCCTTTAGATATGTGGAGAACTGCCATTCATGATGTTAGTTGCCTGGGTCCCAGGGCAAATCTAACCAAAAGTCTTTCTATTACATACACTTAAACTAAACTTTCTTTGTCTTGTCAAGGACACGGCCCTTGTTATAATTTACGACGAGGTTAGCCAATGCACAGCTAGCCATTGCTCACAGTATCAGTCTCCAAGAAGAGGGTGGTGGTGTTGAAACTTCTTACATTCCTACACAAGAGTTACACAAAGAACAATTCACATTAAACCTGTGACAGGCTAAGGAGGGGGGTCTTAGCTTACAGCATTCCTGAAAACAGATATCACTCAAAGAACAAGCAGTTCACATTAAAGGGACAATGAACCCAAATTCTTTATTTTGGGATTCAAATAGAGCATGCAATTTTAAGTAACTTTCTAATTTACTCCTATTATCAATTTTCTTCATTCTCTTGCTATCTTTATTTGAAAAAGAAGGCATCTAAGCTCTTTTTTGGTTCAGAATTCTAGATAGCACTTTTTTATTGGTGGATGAGTTTATACACCAATCAGCAAGGACAACCCAGGTTGTTCACCAAAAAACATGGATATAGTTAAAAACATGGATCCATGTAACAGAATATACTTGAAAAATGGAATTTCACAGTACTAGCAGATAAATACTAAAAACACAATGGTAGCTAAAAACGATAAAGGGTATAAGGGTATGTCACCAATTACGGGGATATACAAAATTATAGAAAAGTCCAGATATGTCAATAGAAGTCTATAAAAAGTCCAGTGAGTAAATCCAGGTGAAATGACCAGTGAAAAAATCAGTGAAAAAATCAAATGTTAAAAATAAATTGTTAAAAATAAACTGATGATAAAAAGATCCCTTGGAGGGAGGTTGTGAAAAAAGTGTGAAAAAAGTGATGTAAAAATTGTAAAAAATTGTATAAAAATATGTAAACAAATGTGTATTAAAATTAAAAGTGGGGGACCCCCTAAAAATAAGTGTCAAAAATATGTGTCAAAAATATGTGTCAAAAATATGTGTCAAAAATAGTGAAAAATATAAAATCCGGTTAAACAAAAATTAAAAATATTAAAAATATAAGAGAAATAATAAATGGTGTGTATATAGTATAATCCAAGTAAAAGTCTTAATAATTAGGTATTAGTGAATGATCCTCCTTGTGGCTAACTCCGTATGAATGATGGCGATGAACTCCTTGAGATAGATGGTTTTACCTTCCTGTTCAATATAAACTCTTGCAGTCCCTGTAAATCAAAAGAATAACATAGTGCAATAAAATTTCAAAAAGCAGGAAATAAAGAAATAATGCCCACCAAAAATGTCAACGCGTTTCGGCCTCTTAACAGGCCTTTTTCAAGACTATCTAGGGGTGAGTGCTGGTGGCTATATTTATATGTATCACAAACCTATGAATTAGCATAGTTTTGGCGGCAAAAGAGGGGAATTTGGCGCCAAAAAATGACCCGACCCGGAAGTGCTTTTATTATTGTGTATCCGTTTTTTGCTTATTTGCCCCTTTTACTCAGATAATTACGGCTCTGTATTGGTCCTATGATTTGGAGCGAATAAGGGGTTCTGTCAGCATTAGTTTCTCATACATTATCATGTGCGTTGCCGATCGCTCTGTTTCTACATACATCAGCGTCGGGCCGGAAGTGACATAGTGTTTGTTTACTTCCGGTTTTCTCATACTTCCGGTTGCGGTAATCACAAAGCGGTTTTTCGCATATGGCGATAACTAAAGAAGGGGTAGTGAAAAAAAATTTTTCTCCTATACATGATATGTTGTAAAATTTACACTTCATAAGACTTGATTGTACCAATTTATATTAGTGGTATAGCGAGCAATAAAAACGAGCAATATTATTACGATTAGAAATGAGAATAAAAATATATATGTTGGATAAATATCAGTTTGTGCATTAGTACATTTAAACATTGTACATTATACATTAAAAAACCTAAAATACAATTAAAATCGACAATAAAATAACTTACTAATAAAATTCTTATTAAAATTGGAATCAAATTTTAATTTTAATTTTAACAGAAGGGTTTATTAAAACTAGTAAAATGCAGATAAAATACGGCAATAAGCCCGAACATGGGGAATGGAAATAAATATATATATATATACACCCTGTGCATATTGAAATATAAGGCAGAGATATGGTAGCTACACAGAGCTACACGAAAGACTACATCAAAGGCACAAAAGGATCACGGTATTCCTGAATAAGAGCATATCTGAAAATAATTAGAAATGGGACTTGGAATAGGACTATTAATAGGACTTCAAAATAGGGTATGTATACTATGCTCGAGAGGTTGAGTAACTCCAATTCAAAAGAAGGGACCTCAGTAAGACAAATGTATGATGATTGTTTACATATTTTTATACAATTTTTTACAATTTTTACATCACTTTTTTCACACTTTTTTCACACTTTTTTCACAACCTCCCTCCAAGGGATCTTTTTATCATCAGTTTATTTTTAACAATTTATTTTTAACATTTGATTTTTTCACTGATTTTTTCACTGGTCATTTCACCTGGATTTACTCACTGGACTTTTTATAGACTTCTATTGACATATCTGGACTTTTCTATAATTTTGTATATCCCCGTAATTGGTGACATACCCTTATACCCTTTATCGTTTTTAGCTACCATTGTGTTTTTAGTATTTATCTGCTAGTACTGTGAAATTCCATTTTTCAAGTATATTCTGTTACATGGATCCATGTTTTTAACTATATGTTTTTGAATTAAATGTTTGATAATGTTTTAAATTACTGATGAATTTGTTAGATTTTTCCTTTGCCTTATAGTTGGCGCTCTTGGATTATTTGTTTTTTCTGAGATTCTTGCATTTCAAATAAAGATACCAAGAGAATGAAGAAAAATTGATAATACGAGTAAATTAGAAAGTTGCTTAAAATGTCATGCTCTATCTGAATTGCGAAAGAAAAAAATTGTGTTTAGTGTCCCTTTAACCATTTCCATTGCTGAGACCACAATACCACCTCTGCTGGGTGGCCAATCCAGGTATCAACTACTCCACATGATTGTATCATGACAGGAAGTCTACATTTTAAGACTTTGGCCTAGATTACAAGTGGAGTGCTATCAATAAAGCTTCTAATTTTGTGCTCATATTACAACTCCAACATTATTTATTTTTTATAGTTCGAGCGATAGTCTCATACTAACATCTAATGGTTTACTTTGGGTCTTAAAAAGAGCTAAAATTTTACAGTAGTATTTTGGATTGCGCTCAAGCACAACACTTAACTCGCAATACAAGCACGATGAATTCGCTAATTGTGCTGCTTGCGCTAAAGATAAAAATGTACCCTTAGCTATATATTGCTCTCTACTTGTAATGTAGCATCTATTAAAAAAAAAAAAAAACAAGACACAATTCAATGGCAGTTAACATGTTCGTCCATCCTCTTTTCTAAACAGTGAATTATTTTATAATTTAAAAACACATAGGGGAAGATTTGTCAAGCTGAGGTGGACAGGGGCGCCCATACGCGCCCCTTTCCGCCGCAGCTTACCTCTGGCGGGCTGAATTCCCCTGTTGGAATTTAGCATTGCACACAAGCTCTATTTTGCACTTGCGTGCAATCCCGCCCCCTGCCGTGCACAGCCAATCACGCGCGGGCCGGAGCTGTCAATCTAAGAGGTGGCGAAAGGGTAGGGAAGCAGAGGTCTAATGACCGCTGCTTGTTAAATACGGCGTGCAAGTTCGAGAACCTGCAGTCATAAGGCAGGCGAAGATGTCCACATAGATATCTAGAATTGACCCCTACAATTTTTAATCAGAAATAAAAAAACATGTTTGAATGGCATATAAGAAAGATTACCAAAATATTAACTACTAAACCATAACTTTTAGGTAAGAAAAAAAACATTTTCAGAAAATTATTTGG
Source organism: Bombina bombina (assembly GCF_027579735.1). Lineage (NCBI taxonomy): Eukaryota > Metazoa > Chordata > Amphibia > Anura > Bombinatoridae > Bombina > Bombina bombina. The sequence goes on along the minus strand of NC_069499.1, from coordinate 1,404,255,234 downwards.
TCTCATTATATGTTGACAATCAGTAAGGTTTAAAACTACAATAGTCCTAGCAGTAAATCCTACGGAATTGTATTTCTCTTTTTCTGCTGCCTAAACACGTGTTTAATTTGTCGGGTATTGGTCTCCCTGTTCATTTTTTTTTTCAAAATATTTTCAGTCCCTGTTTTTGTTTAGTTTTACTTTTTTACAAGCTTTTATAATGTCTTTAAAGCCCCCTAGAGATTGGAGGATAGCAATTTCAGATTTAATGAATAGAAGCTATTGAAAGAAACATTTTTCTGCCTCTTAAAAATTGAGTTTTCCTTTTTTTTTTTTTTTTTTGCTTTGTGGTGATTTGAAATAAAATTTCTGAAAAGTATATTACATGGGCTCTTCTTTATTGTACATATAAGTACAGTAATTGAAGGAATAAAAAGGAATAATGGCACACATTTACCAAGCAGTGCTATTCAACAAAACATTTAGTGTGAATGAAATCAAAGCCACCCAAAGCTATAGATTGTGTCTCCTGGAGAAGCAAATGTGGGTTAATATGAATTTTTAAGGACACATTTGAGTTGGCCGAGTCCAGGAACCTACTTACTTGGCCCAGGGGAAGAACATACTGTGCAATACTGACTCTGCAACATTCCTTACCCTGCTGACCCTTTGAGCACATGCTTGAGTTTTCCTTTTTATAAGGTTACAAACTACCAAAGGAAGTGATTCTTGAAAGCTTGTCTATTATGATTATCTTGATTTGTAAAGGAAAAAAAAAAGATAAGACGCATATAATCAGACTGGGACATCTAAGTATGGTACATTGGTAAAATATATATATATATATATACACACAAACACAGTTGCAAGAAAAATTATGTTAACCCTTTGGAATGATATGGATTTCTGCACAAATTGGTCATAAAATGTGATCTGATCATCATCTAAGTCACAACAATAGACAATCACAGTCTGCTTAAACTAATAACACACAAAGAATGAAATGTCGTCATGTTTTAATTGAACACACCATGTAAACATTCACAGTGCAGGTGGAAAAAGTATGTGAACCCCTAGACTAATGACATTTCAAGAGCTAATTGGAGTGAGATGTCAGCCAACTGGAGTACAATCAATGAGATGAGATTGGAGGTGTTGGTTACAGCTGCCCTGCCCTATAAAAAACACACACCAGATTAAGAGTATATTGAAAGGCGACAAAATGCTGGATAAGGTGTCTTAAAACATATTTGACATCATCATCAGCTACTGGCCACATACAGGGAGAAGATAAAGAGGCTGCAGATGAGAATTTCCCTCGAAACTGGCGTAACTATTCGGGGCCTATTAAGATTACAGACCGAAGGCGCATGGTGCAGATCTACAGTAGATACGCTAAGAAGTATCCGCAAAGTTATTAAAGCATTTCCAGCCTCACCCTTTTATCAACCATTACAGTGTCTTTATAGTGAGACATGGAGGCTACACTACTTCAACTAATAGCAGACCTAAGCGATAAAATGGATGACCATTTCACCCAGCTTTCACAGCAGATCTCCGAGTTTTATGGCGCACGTGATCACGCATCCATTGCTAAGGATGGCGACTTCCATTCAAGCATAACATTTGCTGAGCCCTTGGTGTTCTGCGGCAGTGAAGTGGACCGGTTACAGATGCAGGAGGAGTCCTCCGAGGTCAGATGTGATAGTCCTGCTTCTCCGGTAATGTGTGTTATGGAGAAAGAGACTGTGGTCAGTATTATTGAGAGCTGGGGGAGGTGTGAGAGCGAGACCCGTCTCGCTGCTGCAGAATGCAAGGCAAAATCTTTGGATGCTGGTCAACCTATTTGGGTGTTAAAGCAGTTAGATGATCCACAGCTGATCCAGCCCTACATCACCCACACATCCTCCACAGAAATGCAGGACTCTGGTTGGAACATGAAAGCGATCAGAGCTGTGTCAAACATGAGGTCAGATCGGTCTCTCATGGTCGCTCCCTGCGCTCATGTCATGGCTGCAGATTATTACCCTATATTGCATCAGACCGACACAGTGGGGGCCAGATGGGATGCAGACTTTGAATTTAGATCTGCGTTCATGGTTTGTGATACAGAACTTCACTGCTACTTGTATATAACAGGCAGTTACGGATTCCAGAGCATGTACACACTAATGTTGACATTATTATATAAGACTGGGGTTGGTTAGACGAACCATGCTGTCCTAATGATAACCTCAGCAGAGGTATTGGTTAACCTGAAGACCTGTCCAGTATTACTATTTCCTAGTGAACTTATAAACCACTATATTGTTTCTCAAATGTGGGGAAGCACTTGATCTATTTGATCTACTATATCCTAATGACGGCACATAAGCTTGAAAATCCTAGATGGAGGGTTAAATTTCTGATATGGCTCCACATTACAGGGGACTTTTCTTTCCTCGCTAACCCTGCAAGCAGCCTGGTTTAATATCAACTCCCCTTGTTATTAGTCTTCTTATGATACCTGTTGTATCACATTACAGAAAATATATGATTAAGTTGCTTGCTACCTTAGCTATCTCTTCACTAAGCATTTTAGTTTAAATGTCCAATCAATGTTATAATATGTTTCCCTTGTGTTATTACCTAATTCTACTACACATTCTGGTGCCCTAGGTTTAGTACTGTTGTTTGTATGTCTCTATATTGCCACCTCACCCTAACTAGTAAAGAGCATAGCTTATAACAGACTCATATTCATACGGTCAAACAATGTATATTGCTGAATTTGTTAAGGTATATTTAGCCCGATTTACTATACTTATTTAATTAATTGATAAGGCTAGAGGGTCCTTTTCAGACGTCATAGATTTGTATGAAACTACCTAAGGTATATTAGAGGTCATTGTGTATAGTTTGCATTATATGTCATGTTTGTTCCCATTATATTCTGCATCCTCCCACTTGTTAGAACGTGAGGGTCTAAACTTCTACCTTATACACGCTTAGCATAATGAACCGCCACTTTTTAACCTTTTTCATGTGGACAATACTGACATAGTATTTGACACTCGCTCCCCCAGCTAAATCAACATTATCCCCCACCAATATACAGTCATTCATATTTAGGAGAACTGCTACTACGTAACTGTAAGCTATATATTCTTATTATATGGGTAAGTTACTTTATTTTCATCATGGAGACACGAATACCGCACAATTTATTACGCAAACTACAATTAGAGGTACATGCCCTCCTCCCCCTCCCTACATCTCTACTAACTGTTGGGCCCCTCTCCTTCCTTTCCCGCCGGTACTGGTTGCCTGCGGGTCATACCCCTTTTCCTTTTTCCCACATCGTCTACAGCTGACATTCCCCCAGGAGAGGAGCTCACCCAACTTAACTTATGGCTCCGCCCCCCACCCTCACTTTTAGCTACTGTCCACCCTTGCTTTAGGTGGACAAATAAGCGGTATTTATCCGCTGTTGATATCTTTTTGTCATAAGTTGCTCTGAGCTTCTGTCTATTGAGAAAATGAGGCACTTTGCCCTCCATTTACGTATATCCAGTAGGAGCAACTTGTTATGACTCCCTATAATTTGTAAATTTTAGATAATAAATACACTTATCTTATAATTAACGTATCACTCTATAAGAAGTATAAGTTTTTTGGGTTGTTTAAATTCTATCACTTTCTTATGCGTTTATATAGGAAACAAAAGGAAAAAAGAGGTAATGCTTGATTATATGTATTTGATTTTGTATTTGCACACAATGTCCTCTACATTCATTATGTTTTTTTTTTGTTTTTTTTTGGTGAGATACACATATAATATTTGAATTACGATTTATTTATTATCTTCTATGTAGAGGTTTCATTGTCCAATGGATAAACAATGTCTTGTATGCAAAATTTCCCAAATTGACACAAAATGTAAATTATGTTCATGTTCTTTCTTTTTCTTGTATTGCCTCAATAAAAATCTTTGATTTAAAAAAAAAAAAAAAAAAAACACACACCAGTTCTGGGTTTGCTTTTCACAAGAAGCATTGCCTGATGTGAATGATGCCTCGCACAAAAGAGATCTCAGAAGACCTACGATTAAGAATTGTTGACTTGCATAAAGCTGGAAAGGGTTATAAAAGTATCTCCAAAGGCCTTTCTGTTCATCAGTCCACGGTAAGACAAATTGTCTATACATGGAGAAAGTTCAGTACTGCTGCTACTCTCCCTAGAAGTGGCCGTCCTGTAAAGATGACTGCAAGAGCACAGCGCAGACTGCTCAATGAGGTGAAGAAGAATCCTAGAGTGTCAGCTAAAGACTTACAAAAGTCACTGGCAAATGCTAACATCCCTGTTAGCGAATCTACAATACGTAAAACACTAAACAAGAATGGATTTCATGGGAGGATACCACAGAGGAAGTCACTGCTGTCCAAACAAAACATTGCTGCATGTTTACAGTTTGCACAAGAGCACCTGGATGTTCCACAGCAGTACTGGCAAAATATTCTGTGGACAGATGAAACCAAAGTTGAGTTGTTTGGAAGAAACACAAAACACTATGTGTGGTGAAAAAGAGGCACAGCACACCAACATCAAAACCTCATCCCAACTGAAGTATGGTGGTGGGGTCATCATGGTTTGGGGCTGCTTTGCTACGTCAGGGCCTGGGCGGATTGCTATCATCGAAGGAAAAATGAATTCCCAAGTTTATCAAGACATTTTGCAGGAGAACTTAAGGCCATCTGTCTACCAGCTGAAGCTCAACAGAAGATGGGTGTTGCAACAGGACAATGACCCAAAGCATAGAAGTAAATCAACAGCAGAATGGCTTTAACAGAAGAAAATACGCCTTCTGAAGTGGCCCAGTCAGAGTCCTGACCTCAACCCGATTGAGATGCTGTGGCATGACCTCAAGAAAGCGATTCACACCAGACATCCCAAGAATATTGCTGAACTGAAAAAGTTCTGTAAAGAGGAATGGTCAGAAATTACTCCTGACCGTTGTGCACGTCTGATCTGCAACTACAGGAAACGTTTGGTTGAAGTTATTGCTGCCAAGGGTTCACGTACTTTTTCCACCTGCACTGTGAATGTTTACATGGTGTGTTCAATAAAAACATGGCAACATTTCATTCTTTGTGTGTTATTAGTTTAAGCAGACTGTGATTGTCTATTGTTGTGACTTAGATGATAATCAGATCACATTTTATGACCAATTTGTGCAGAAATCCATATCATTCCAAAGGGTTCACATACTTTTTCTTGCAACTGTATAATATATGCATATATATATACACACATATATACATATATACATATATACACACATATACATACACCTCCAACTAAAGAAGCCACTCACCGGGTTTGAAGTGGCAAAAAACTTTAATCCAACAGAGTGACGTTTCAGGGTTTTACCCCCGTCCTCAGACTCAAAAGAACAGTCTGAGGACGGGGGGGGGGGTAAAACCCCGAAACGTCACTCTGTTGGATTAAAGTTTTTTGCCACTTCAAACCCGGTGAGCGCCTGCTTTTGTTGGAGGTCTATGAAATATGTTGCTGAGCACCCCGGTCAAAAGGATTATATCGTGAGTGCTAACGTTTTCGGGTCACAAAGGACCCGTCCTCAGACTATATATATACACACACACACACATACATATATATAAACATACATCTTGCAACTCACAGCTATTCCGTTCTTACAATTACACATACATTATTTTAAACTGTCCTCCTAGCTATAAACCACTAGCTTTGTTTAACATGTAGTTTTACCATAGAGTGACTGCACTCAATCACCCTCTACAGGTTGCATGTATAACATTGCTAGAGGCACTGCTGTCAAATAGTGTTCAAAACACGTGGATGCTCCTAAACATACTTCAGTATGACCTCATAGATAAGCTCAAGTTTCATTCAAGGTAAATTTGCTTTCAGAAGTACATTGGAAAGTTTTTCAGGTTCTATTTTAATCATAAAAGTTTATTTTTAACGCTGTCAGTCCAAATTAAGAGTGAAAGAACGGTGCATTTTTAAGTGACATAAAACTCAAATGTGAGATGCACATAAGTATTTCAAATTTGAGCAGAACATTTTTGCAATATATTTGTTAATACAATGCATACATTCTTTAACACAACAGTGAGTATCCGAGTTGTATTTCCCTTTACCATTTAGAGCATTGAGGGCCAACTTCCTAACACATGGGGGCCACAAATCAATATTTTAGAAGCCTTAAGAGCTGCATATTAATGTATGGATATTAAACATACAAATAATAAATATATCCTAAAAATGTCTAGTGCCACAGAGCCAGGTCTAAGTAATGTTGTATTAATTGTTCTCCCCTTCAAAGGGCTCATATGAGACCATTTAAACCCCTTTGTGTCAACTTGTGTGCATGTTATCAGGCCAAAATCACCAGGGTATGTAAACTTTTGATTAGGGTCATTTGGGTAGTTTCTGTTGTCATTAGGATTTAAAAAGAGTAAACACAGTTGATTGATAATAAATGGCTTTAGCCGAACACTAATCATGAGTGAAAGAAAAGTTTTTGTGTTATCATTCATATTCTCAGAAAAATGGCCACGAAATCATAAATTCTGCCAGGGTATTTAAACTTATGAGCACAACTGTGTGTATGTATGTATATATATATTTATTTATTTTTTGGCAGGGCCCTCTACCCACTTGATCCCTGCAAAAGCTATCCTGTATACCGACTATGTTTACAGCGCTGCGGAATCTGTTGGTGCTCTACAAATACCTATTATTACTATTATAATATATATACACGCACACACATATATATATATATATATATATATATATATATATACACACATATACACACACACAATTACCATATATATACTATACTATATACACACAAACATGTCTAGCCACATGCTACTAATTTTAATCTATTTATTGATTTATCATTCAATATGAAAACATTCTATGACAATCTCTATGATAAAATTAAACAAAAAAAAACCCTCAAAATTGTTTTTGCTTTCATTTCTGTCCTAATTTCACATATTCTTCTTTCATCTTGTATATATTTCTGGTAAATTCTTCAAGTCCCTTCTACCTAGAAACACTAATTGGAACATTTAATCGTTATAATTAATCCCAGTTAAAAGATTGGTGTAAAAACAGGCTGACTTTTTGAAGCGATTAAGCAGGGAGGTCAGGTCAATTCTATCACTCTGACGGTCGCTTGCTCCAAAATCAATACATTCGCTTCTATTCTCTTTTTTGCTTCTTGTGTATGTGCTTGTGTGCATTTATAGAAAAGGACATTAAATGTTAATTCTGCAAAGTATAAAATAAAGATAACAAAGATTGGAGGATTAAATAATTAACAGAGGTTTAATTTGAGCGCAATATGGTGTAATGAAATATTTAGGGATATGCAATGCAGAATGCGTGTTAGCAGCTTTCAAGAAGATGGGTGATTCTTTTCTTTTTTATATGAAAGGATTTGAAGTTATGGATAAATAAAAGTAGAATAAATAGAGATATGAAAGGCTTTATAATATAAAGGACATACTCATACAAAAAAAAAAAAAAAATAACATTCTTCATTAAAGCATGCCAATTTTCCCATTACTGATCCTAGTTTACTATGTATTGCAGCTCCAGAATAGAACACTGCTGATGATTGGTGGGTCATGTGAATGACACTCCTGATTGGTTGCAGTTCCTGAGAGAGACTTTAAAGGGACAGTATACACTCATTTTCATATAACTGCATGTAATAGACACTACTATAAAGAATAATATGCACAGATACTGATATAAAAATCCAGTATAAAACTGTTTAAAAACTTACTTAGAAGCTGTCAGTTTGGCTCTGTTGAAAAGGTAGCTGGAAAGCCCACTTCAAGTGGCAAAATAAGACACTCCCCCCCTCCCCCTTCTTTTGCATATGAAAAGACCCTTTACACAAACAGGAGCAAGCTGGAGTAGGTAGTCGAGCGTATTCACATAAAACTTTGGGGCTTGGTTAGGAGTCTGAAAATCAGAGCAATGTTATTTAAAAATAAGCAAAACTATACATTAATTTAAAAAAAAAAACTTTATGGGCTATATAAATAGATTATCTACAAAACATTTATGCAAAGAAAAAATGAGTGTATAATGTCCCTTTAAGTGTTTAACTCCTATGTGGTTGGAAAAAAATATGATCTAATGATTTACAGCATGTAATGTTTACAACAGACAGTCTCTTTGAATTTTTTTTTTTAACATCATTTTTATTGTTTTAAACATAGTCAGCTACAGTCACAATTAACACCACACAGGGTGTATAAATGCACAAAAAATAAAAAAGAGAAAAAAAAAAAAAAAGACAATAAGGGAAAAAAGAAACTTGTAACCCCGGCTCCAGCGGCTGAGGTTATAAACACAATATACATTGTCTTTAACGCAATTAAATATGACTAGAGTTCAACTAAAATATATTAGGCACAGAATCTCTGTAATCCAGTCTCTCAAACTTTTTTACTTCTTGTATGATCAGGTCTACGAAAACAAAAAAAATATTATGTTATATTGCACAGTTATTCTCGTAACTGGTCGGCTGAGCCCCGGCCGACCAGAACAGCACCGTAGCTAATTCATCAAAACACAAAATTTAAAACAACTAGACAAAACAAAACAGGACCAAACAAGATACGAAAAAAGAGAAGGGGAAAAAGAGAGAGAAGAAAAAAAAGAAAAGAAAAAAAAAAACCTAAAAAAAGACTTTCCTCTTCCGAGCCTTACCTCTCATCTCCAATACCCTCAATTAGGGAGTTCACCTCTAAGACATGCTTCCAAAACAGGAACAGAGTTTCTAAACGGGAATATATATTGTTTCTGTATATCTGTGGGTAAGCTTTGTAAAAAATGAATCCATTTATTAAGAAATCTTTTAATCTCCTGTTTTGAACAGTATGATACATCAATCGATTCAGAAGTTAATTTTAGATGTAGATTGTTTATAAATTGCACAAAACTTGGAGAACTCTTCGATTTCCAGGACGCAAAGATGGTGTTCCTGGCACACAAAACTGTGAAATTTATAAATATTGTATTCAGATTAGATACCAAGGGTGTCTTTTCAAGTAGCAAAATGATGTCATCTAATTTAAGATGAATCTTTTGCCTGAATATTTTTGAAAGCCAAAATGAAATTTTGGCCCAGAAGGAAGCAACCTTTGGGCAGCTCCAAATACAATGGATCAAGTTAGCCTTCGGGAAAGCATAGCAAGCATAACACTGATTTGTATTCCAGAGATTCAATGCGTGGGGCGTTACATATGTACGATTAATCAATTTTAGTTGCGACTCTCTCCAAGCTAGTAACGGAGTAGCTTGCCAAGCCCTCAAAAGACTTTTGCTTATTGCATCAGTATCAATCCCTGGTATATTAAGTGACCATCTTTGTGCCAAGCAAGTAAGATGCTTCTCTCCTTCTTGTTGTATTAGCAGCTTATACCAGTAGGAGATGGAATGCACACCAGCACGGAAGAGGGCGATCCCTGTATACAGGCCCTCCCAACTCATATTATCAAAACTAGATTTCTTAGTATTCAAGTAGTGTCTCACTTGTAGATATCCAAAGAAATCTTTGTTATCGACTTGAAAATTAGTTTTAATACTTTCAAATGAGTGGAGATTTCCAGACTCTCTGTTAATACATTGATCGAAATAGGACAGGCCCCTAACCTGCCAGTTTTTAAAGATCTTGTTGTTTATCCCCTCTGTAAATTCAGGATTGCCTATAATAGGTAGATAGTCTCTTTGAATTAAACAGATATTTTTTAAAAACTTAAAGAAAAGGAAAAAATAAATCACAACTGCAATGGAAGTGTACAAAACTCTTTAATTCTTCAATAATGCTGTACAGGCATATGGCATATAAATAAAATAAAGCTAATCAAAAGCATTTCACAGTGTGAGTCTGACATGGTTTATCAAACTCCTTCCTCCTCAACAACGGTCTCAGCATAGACTGAATCCCAAAGCTTTGTTGGTAGAGGTATGGTGGCCAAAAAAAACCTTTACGCATTTCATCCTTCTTCAGAAGGACTTTCTCAAGAGCATATATATGTTTTATTTAAAACATCCATACATAGAAGTGAGGACATTTGTCAGAAGGATAAATGTAATGTCTATCATCTTACTTTTGTGTGATTGCTATTTTTACCAATTGACTTTTTTTTTTTATTATTGCCAAGCACTTATTTTGTGGATTTTGGTGATATAAAATTGGGTACTCTCAGACCCAGTGTATAGATATTTATTTATAGATACCAGTATAGTGCCTACTACAGTTTAATGTTATGTCAATCATATTATTTTGTAGCAGATGAGTTTGTAAAATAAGAGTTTCTCATAACAATTAAGAGACTCTCACACTAGAGCCTGTAATTGGAATGCGGCACCCCATCTTTCTAGATAAGAACAAAGCTTGAGAACATAAAAGGAGGGTGAAATACAAGTGTAACATTTATTAAAGGCAAAACTCTTAAAAGCATAAATTATATATATGTACGGTATATTTACGCATACTGTACATAGATATATATAGTGTGTGAGGAATTACTAAATGTTTTTGTTGTTACAGCTAGGATATCCAGAATGTTTCCCAACATTATTTCAGTGTTCTATACAGCCAATTTTGCCAGCCCGGTGGCATTATGAAGTAGCCAGAGGGAGGCAGTGTAAACACTTATTTTTAATTCTAGCTAATTTTACCGTAATACTAACTTAAATTTTAACCAGGTGGTCAGTATTATCTGCTGGGTGGGGCACCCATTAAATAAGTCCAGAGGAGAACACTGAATTTGTTTAATGTGTCTCTTGAAATGGATGTCTAACGGTAATCCAAACGAATGTTGCATTTTATGCATTCAAATGTTATGTCTCCTGGACAAAGAGATTTCATCATCTCTTTAAGAGTCAGTGTTGGACTGTTACATTTTATTTGTTATATTGTTGTCTCGGACCGAAAGTCATTTACATGGACATTCTAAACCAGGCACTTTGAACCTTTTATAAAGCATGTGCTCACACTGGTGATAAGCTTCTTTAAAGATTTTCTTGCAGGTAGTATGGAGATGTTTTTATGTGTGCCTACTAGGGCATATATGCCAGGATCCACCACCTTTGGTCTAATATAAAAAGTAAATGTTTCTATTTCACTAAAGTAGTTTCTTTTCTTTACCTTTACTAAAACCATAGACCAAGTCTTGTCTCTGATTTTGCTTGGTGTTAGTACTTGGGGCTAGGGTAGTAATAGGAGTTAAATTAAAGGGACAGTCAAGTCCAAAAAAAAGTTCATGTTTCAAATAGGGCATGTAATTTTAAACAACTTTCCAATTTACTTTTATCACCAATTTTGCTTTGTTCTTTTGGTATTCTTAGTTGAAAGCTAGACCTAGGAAGGCTCATATGATAATTTCTAAGCCCTTGAAGGCCGCCTCTAATCACATGCTTTGTATTTGCTTTTCACAGAAGGGAAGAGCTATTTCAGGTAACATTGTGAGCATGCCCGTGGATTGTGGCAGACACTGCACTAATTGGCTAAAATGAAAGTCAATAGATAATAAATAAAATGTCATGTGATCAGGGGGCTGTCAGAAGATGCTTAGATACAAGGTAATCACAGAGGTAAAAAGTATATTATTATAACAGTGTTGGTTATGCAAAACTGGGGAATGGGTAATAAAGGGATTATCTATCTTTTAAAACAACAAAAATTCTGGTGTTGACTGTCCCTTTAAGCTATGATTCCAAGTTTTCAATATTTGCTTCTTTTTTTTTTATCTTCTATGTATATTTTACTCTTTATTGAATTGGATATAATGGTACTGAATTTGTCATATGTTCAGAACATGAGTAATGAAAAAATATAGTACTGAATTGGTCATATTCTCATTACAGGAGACCCCAGTTCTGAGGGTCTGTTTTACTGACTATAGCAGCAAAAATGCACTGCACTGTATAGTTTGGCCACATTAATCCTAGTGTGGTGTGACTTATAAACTGATTTCTTAAACCACGATATTCAGCTGAAGAGGGTTTGGAGAGACTTTTTTTAGGTGGGTACATAACATTTTAGGATGTAAAGACTGTTACCCTTTTGGTGTTGACTAAAGCAAATTTTATAGCTGTGATTTCTGAAAATTGCTGAGCAAGGAAACAGATTGTGCTACAAATCAATTTCTGTATTTATGAGAAGATGAAGCCAGAAACTCCCAGACACAAGTGAGTTCCTGCGACCCTCTCTGACCCAATGCTATTTTCACTGTGTGCCAAAGTTCCTAGAGGTAACATAGCAAATACATTTTCAGAGGATAGTATGAACGACCTTTAACACTGCAGATTAAGCTCAGTAAATGTGTTACTCCCCTGTATACCACTATTGGCAAAAGGCTTAAACTTTAAAGCTGCATAACTATTCCAATTTATGCTGCACCATTTAATTACAACATTAATTTAAATGAAGTAAATTGATGACCATTTTGCAGTGGCTGGATGTTATTTCAGTAGACCTAGCCTCTTGTGTAGCATTCCTGTGTTTGTCCTACCCCCTTTCACATTACTGTTTTTGAGCTTCAGAAATTTCAGCAAAACCTTTCAAGTTGTCATGGATTACAGGCGTTGACAAATAAAAGAGCATTCTGATCAGGTTACATTAACCTGGAAGTGATGCATTAAGTTTAAGCAACATATAATGAATGAATCACATTTAATGCATCAGGGTTCACTTTAAGGGCCATGATACCAAAATGTTGAAACACTTGAAAATGATGCAGCATAGCTGTAAAAAGCCGACTAGAAAAAAATCACCTGAACATCTCTATGCAAAAAAGAAAGATGTTTTACCTCAAAAATTCCTCAGTAGCCACATCCCATTGTAAAGGACTTTAAGCTGCAAATCTGTATTTCTGTCCCGGGACAGCTAAGGGAGTGAGCTTACGTGCACACTTATCTTATTTCCCTATTCAGTATAAGGAAGTTTACTATGAAATCTCATGAGAGTTAAGTGAAATCTCATGAGATCACAGTAAGAGTTCATGACCTAAGCACTGCTGATGCTGATTGGCTGCTGTACATTTCTTCATTTGAAGCTGAATTATATATTTATTTATTTTTAAACAGAACTTACTCTGCTGAGCTGAGGAAATTGTGAGATAAAACAAGGAACAGTAGGAAAAATATCAGGGTGAAAAAGGTGCCAGAAGAACGAATAAAAAGAATTTAAGGCCGACCATGGAGAAAAAACAGGTGGGGAGCTGTGGACTCTCCCCGTACCGAAGAAAAGAAAATTATCTGGTAAGCATAATTTAAGTTTTTCTTCCTAAAACGGGAAAAGTCCACAGCTGCATTCATTACTTTTGGAAAATCAATACCCAAGCTTATAGAGGATACTGAATACAAATGGGCGGGAACAAAAAAACGGCGGCCCATTCGGAGGGCACCACAGCCTGCCAAAACCCAAATTCCCGATAAAAAAAAATACTTCAACCGAAGCAGAAGGAACAAAAAATTGGAAGAGGACAATGTAACTGCCCATCAATTAGAACCTAAGGATCCCTGTTAGGAACTACTCATAAATCCTGGACTCAACTGAGCACAAAGGCCGCAGAGGAGACAAAGTCCCACTGTCTAGAAGCACACAAAAGTTAAACCCTCTCCATGATCAATGGTAAGAGGAACAACAACAAACTCTCCCATACCACATTCAACCAAACTAAAAAGAAAGGAAGAATCAGATAAAAAAAGGTCCGAAAGAACCTTCAGAAACAATCCCTGAAGAGTCAAGGACAGAACAGAGAGAGAAGCCCCAAGCATAACTCGAAAAACAGCAGACTACAAGGCTGCAAGAGGATAATGCCCCGCATAGAATACTCTACGACGGAGGGGTGGAAGGAAAAGGAAAAATTCCAGACGAACTCCTACATGGATCCAAAGAAACAAGGTAGATCCTTAACCAGAACCGAAGATCTGCAAGGACAAAAGGTAGAATATAACTACCTTACCACAGACAGCTATCTAGCACAGATAACTGAACGCCCAAACAGAGCAGTCAAAGACTCTGACCTCTACTCCGGTCTAACTAGCCCATCACGGCAGTGACTGGCTGAACCCCTGAAGCCTCAGAGGAAACCACTTCCCCAGAGGAAAGATCTGAAATAATTGACCCCTCAGCTGACACACCCAGGTTAAGAGGACATGGATGAACTCTTCGCTTGCAATCAGGAAGATGTAAGTGCTTCAACGCCAAAGATATGGTCATGCGAAACTATGCAGTAACCTCTGGTGGAAATAAACCTCCTTCCGGAGCAGGGGTAACGGTATTTGGGACAACTGCCTGTGTAGAAAAAGAATATTCTAGGTGACGCACCTCACAGGACACAGAATCCTCAGAGGCCGATGGCTCAGCAGTCTCTAACCTCTCCTCATTGGGAGAAGAGAGCACTATTACGGCATACGGAACATAATTGATTGGGCTGGAATACTCTGGCCTCCCCGCAATCTACGCAGGTAATAGAATCTGAATCAGAATCCTCCATAACTTGACTGATTAAATTATGGACAAAAAATATCTGGCACCTTAAACCCTCAATGGCACTCACCACCTGCTATGACTCAGACAATTAGAGAAAACAGATCCTCACCGTCACCCGATCAGGAATACGGAAATGGAGAATGAAAACAGGACCACGCTCGGTCACGAGGTGCAACAAGCAGGCCAAAGGAAAAGCGTGCCAATCCTTACAAGAACTGCGCAGCTCGAAAAAACTTTTATGTTCCGTAATAGCCAAGAGCCCCAACATCTCTACACATAAGCAGAAAGAATTGCATAACAAACATGATTAAAGTCCCCCACAGTTCAATAACCCCCCTCAGGAGATATTAACCCTTGATTCCATAAAGATAAACGATTCCCTATGAGACCCTGTCTTCTATCATTACATATATTCCCACAATGAAAATGAAACTATCTTACCGGAATCTATGCCGTGGAACAGCAACATGGTCCTTCAAGTTTGACAGATAGTAGCATTGCTTCTGACATGGACTTGAGTGAAGAAAGCAGACAGCGAAACTCCAAGCTCCTGTGATGAAAGGCAAAGAATGACTGGGGGATGAGGGAAGTGGGGGAGGCATTTAAGCCTTTGGCTGGGGTGTCTTTGCCTCCTCCTGGTGGCCAGGTTCTGTATTTCCCAAAATTAATTAATGCAGCTGTGGACTCTTCCCGTTTTAAGAAGAAAAATAGCAACTGAACACACTGCGCAAATTAATTCAATGGAAAGCCGACACCAAAATGGAGCCGTAAACTACTTTTAGAAGTCAGCTGCTTCGATAGTTTACGGCTCTATTTTTACCGGCTCTGTGGAAATAAGCCCTATGTTTGGAGGTATGTTTGTTTTTTAAATAAGGGTTTTTAAACATTTCTTTAGCGGCACAGAGGTGGGTAAATTCTGAAAATATAATGGAATAGAGGTGACAGATAACCAATAAAGCAAACTGATTTATTTTTATACTTTAAACATCTATTTGTTGCAAAACTCCTGTAGTGAGATGGGATATTTTTTTTTTAAGGTTAGCAATATTTTTGAATAGAGAAACACAAATATTCTGAGATGAAATTATAGGGTCCGTAGCTTTCAAAACCTTAAGTCCTTTATGAAAAAAAAAGATTGCTGTGAGGTTCAAAAGCTCGTCACATAATTTCATAGATGACAAACTCCTGTTGTTATTGTGACAAAATAAATATATTTCCAAAGGGATAGTGAATAAAGTTACAATGTATCCTTTTTATCAAACTGATTTGCACTTTAAAATTAAATTTAGCAGATAAATATAACATTTGGTAGAAAATAATACTATCTTAACCCACACAGGCTGTCTTCTAGATCTCTTAAAGAGAAACACAATTTTTTTTTTTAATGCTTTGACCCTTGTTCTATGGGTTTAACCACTGTCAAAGGATTAAATACAGAGGTAAACTTGTGCTCCCTCTATATACACGAGTAGATCTGCTAAACAATTCCTGCAGCAGGTCTTTTTGTAGCTGTAATTGGTAGATTTTCCTATATGCAGCTTCAAATCCTCCTTCAGTTTAGCTGTTGCTTCTACTGTATTCTCGTTCCTTTAAAATGTTTTGGTTATTATTATCAGGTATTTGTAGAGCTCCAACAGATTCCGCAGCGCTGTGAACATAGTCGGTATACAGGATAGCTTTTGCAGGGATCAAGTGGGTAGAGGGCCCTGCCAATAGTTTTACTGTTGTAGTTGGCTCTTATGAAGGCGACCTGCAAACAGCTGGGCTCATAGGCTTACATTCTAAGGGGTCCAAGGGGAAAGCAATGGAGTTAGGAAAGGTAAGTGTTGGTTGTAAGCATCCTTGAATAGTAGAGTTTTTAGGGAGCGCTTGAAGCTGTTAAAAATAGGGGAGAGTCTTGTGGAGCGAGGCAGGGAGTTCCACAAGATGGGGGCCAGTCTGGAGAAGTCCTGTAAATGGGAATGTGAGGAAGTAACAAGAGAGGAGAAGATCCTGAGCGGATCGAATGGGACAGGAGGGAGAGTATCTGGAGACAAGTTCTGAAATGTAGGGGGGGAGCAGTGCAGTTGAGAGCTTTGTATGTCAGAGTGAGGATTTTGTGTTTAATCCTAGAGGCAAGAGGAAGCCAGTGGAGGTATTGGCAGAGAGGCGCAGCAGATGAAGATCGACGAGTAAAGAAGATGAGCCTGGCAGAGGCATTCATAATGGATTGTAAAGGAGCTATGCGGCAGCTAGGTAGACCAGAGAGGACGGAGTTGCAGAAGTCGAGGCGGGAAAGGATGAGAGAGTGGATTAAAATCTTAGTTGTATCTTGTGTATGGAAATGTCTAATTTTAGAGATGTTTTTAAGGTGGAAGCGGCAGGCTTTAGCCAAGAACTGAATGTGAGGAGTGAAGGAAAGATCTGAGTAAAGTGTGACCCCAAGACATCAGGCATGCAGGGTAGGAGTAATGATGGAATTATCAACAGTTATAGAAAATTTGGGGGTGGAAACATTGGAAGAAGGGGGAAAAATAAGGAGTTCGGTTTTGGAGAGATTTAGCTTAAGGTAGTGAGAGGACATCCAAGATGAGATATGAGAAAGACAGTTATTGAACTGGTAAGTAAGGAAGGAGGTAGGTCTAGTGCAGAGAGGTAGATTTGGGTGTCATCGGCATACAAATGATATTGAAACCCATGGGACTTTATTAAGGAATCTAATGATGACATGTAGATTGAAAAGAGAAGGGGACCGAGGACAGAGCCTTGAGGTACCCCAACAGAAAGTGATAACGGGGCAGAGGATGCTCCGGAGAAGGCTACACTAAATGTACGGTTAGTCAGATGTCAAAAGGCTGCAGACAGGTCAAGGAGGATAAGCAGAGAGAAGTGGCCTTTGGATTTTGCTGTAAGTAGGTTGTTGGTAAACTTGACAATTGCTGTCTCTGTAGAGTGATGGGGACGAAATCCAGATTGCAGTGGGTCAGAAGAGAGTTTAGTGTAAATGGGATAGACGTGCGTATACTAGCTTTTCTAGGAGCTTTGAGGCAAGAGGGAGTAGGGAAATAGGGTGGTAGTTGGATGGGGAGGTTGGATCGAGGTAAGGTTTTTTTAAGGATAGGTGTGACCAGTGCATGTTTCAGAGATGAGGGAAATATACCAGTACTGAGGGAGAGGTTGAAAATGTGTGTGAGTATGGGGGTGAGGGTAGCAGAGAGGGAGGGGAGTAGCTGTGAGGGGATGGGGTCGAGGGGACAGGTAGTGAGGTGGGAGGACAGTATAAGGGCAGAAACGTCAACCTCGTAAACAGGGGCAAAAGAGCTGCCTTTTTGGATATTTGGGTTTTGGATGATTGTGAAATTTTGAGGGGGTGGGAGATTGGTAGTATGTTGAGAGCTGATTTAACTTCTGATGGAGTCAATTTTGTTTTTGAAGTTGCTGGCAAAATCTTGAGCTGAGAGAGAGGTTGTATTAGGAGGTGGGGGTGGGCGGAGAAGAGTATTGAACGTGGAGAACAGACGTTTTGGGTTAGAGGAAAGAGTAGAGATGAGATTAGAGAAGTATTGTCGCTTATAGAGATTAAGGGCAGAGTAGTAGGAGTTCAGGATGAACTTGTAGTGAAGAAAGTCAGCTGAACTCCAAAATTTCCTCCAGTGTCGCTCAGCAGTACGGGAACATCTATGTAGGTACCGTGTCAGTGGAGTATGCCAGGGCTGAGGATGAGAGTGTGGTTTCAGCAAGGTTCAACAAAGTGAAACTGGAAACTCTAGTTTAAGTCCACCTACAAAGGCTACATTATTACTCAAAATTGCCCTTTGTACATTGACTATGATCCTGGACCACTCTGACTGCTAAGCCACAGCTCCTGGGTAACTAACATATTATGCCCCAAGGACAATGTTGGGTAACCTTGGCACAGCAGATGTTTTGAAACTACATTTCCCATGATGCTTATGCACTCTGTAATCTAGCTGAACATCATAGGAAATGACAGTCAAGACTATGCACATCTGGTCCCATAATAAAGAATTATACTGTTAAAAGTATGATAACATGTTTAATGTAATTAAAAAAAGCTGTTTATTTTTTGAAGATTATGTTAATTTTATGTTATCACCCTAAACACTTTAAAAGACCCTGAATAAATCAGCAGAGATTCATTTTGCAAGCTGATTTAGAAGCGTGCAGAAAATCTAACTCCTCTATTTTAAGGATTAACTCATTTGTTTTTTTTATTATGCCAATATATAAAAAAACACAAATTTACACTAGATGTTAGCATTTGTGCACTTTGGGAGATTACAAATATGGAAGAAGTCGGCCGAAAGTCGCATTCGTCTCTTTTCTGAGCCGGATTTATTCTTGTGAAAGTGCAACACACGGAGATCTTGATTTGCACACATGCACAATTTACACTATCGCAGCTGAGAATATCTTCTTGTGCTAATATTTCTATTACATATCTGGACTTAGACCATGGAATTTTAGACAACTTTCCAATTTACTTCTATTATCTCATTTGCTTTGTGCTCTTGATATCCTGCGTTGAAAAAACATACCTAGGTAGGCTCAGAAGTTGCAATGCATTACTGGGTGCTAACTGCTGATTGATAGCTGCACATATATGCCTCTTATGATTGGCTCGCTGATATGCTCAGCTAGCACCCAGTACTGAATTGCTGTTCCTTCAACCAAGGATACCAAGAGCATTAAGCACATTTGATAATAAAAGTAAACTGGAAAATTGTATGCTCTATCTGTAATGTAAAAGAAATTTTTTTTAGGTTTCACGTCCCTTTAACCCACACAATATTCATAGATATTTTACAGCAAAAGCATAAGAAATAAATATTGAATGAATATTGCTACTTTCCTTTAATAAACATTTATGTAGGATTACATTTAACATACTAGTTCCTATGTCGGATGGGAATAATCGAAAATACCAAAGGCAGCAGCGGCATTTGTGCTTTGAAAAACGAGGATACTGTTTTGCCTGAATTTTTTTCATTTTATTTTTTTTAATGAACAATGCCTGTTCGCTACAATGCCCCTGAACTGTACGCACCTTTAAGCGTACAGTGAGAATTTGATCTAGCCCTTTATATTAGAAACATTCTCTTTCATATTGTTTCACTCTTCCAAGCTAAAATGTTAAGGTTTACCTAGTAGGTCAAACTAAAAATGATATTTTTTTACACATTAATAGGTTTGTTTCAGGATATGTGATTGAATAACGTATGGTTATGTGCTGTAGATTTTGAAAGAATGTATCTGCATTTTATCCCTATCATTTAGAGTGCTTGTTCTCGCCGTCTATTCATTGTATTTTTGTGCAGACATATATTGTGTGATTTTTTTTCCCCCCTCCTTACTCTGTGGCAGATTTGAGAACTTTTACATCCCTTCTTGAAATGTCAGTGTGACTCTCAAGGCAGACTGATAGATAGATAAAATGCAGAGCACCAGATATTCTAGTCTGTCGCTTGCTATATGGTAATTGGCTTCTGACTGCCAGATAAGGAGCCAAAATAATCTTTGTCTTGCAATTTTCATTCACTGGGAGAGGTATCGCAAGGAAACACGCATGTTTACATTCACTCATATCAGCTAAAAGGGCAAGCGCTGGACAGTTACCAATTGGTGCAGAAAGAGTGGAAGTTAATATGAATAAAAAGGCATCTAAAAGAGAAACAGAGCTGCATTCCCTGAAAAACAGATTTCTAATATTAACCCCTTAACAAAAGACGACATACAGGGTACGGTGTCTGTCGTTTAGCCTTTAGAGACGTAACCTAAGTAGCGTGCACGTGAACTTTGTGGCAGCGGTTTTGGAAGAGAGTTATCCTTTTGCAAAAGCACTAGATGACAGTACTATTTCCTAGTGCTCCAGACACCTACTTGGGTATTTCTTCCGACAAAGAATTACATGGGAACAAAGCAAATTTGATAAGAGATAAATTAAAAACATTTATAAAATGGTATGCTCTGTCTAAATCACAAAACAAAATGTTTGGATTTTATATAATTTAAATCTCTTTAAAAGGGACAGTCTACTCCAAAATGTGTATTGTTTAAAAAGATAATCCCTTTAGTACCCATTCCCCAGTTTTGCTTAACCAACACGGTTATATTAATATACTTTCTATCTCCGTGATTACCTTGTATCTAAGCCTCTGCGGACTGTCGCCTTATTTCAGTTCTTTTGAAAGATGTGCATTTTAGCCAATAAGTGCTGACTCCTAGATAACTCCACGGGTGTGAGCACACTGTTATCTATATGGCACACATGAACTAACGCCCTCTACCTGTGAAAAACTGTCAAAATGCACTGTGAATAGAGGCGGCATTCAAGGGCTTAGAAAACAAAATTTATGCTTACCTGATAAATTTCTTTCTTTTGCGATGTACCGAGTCCACGGATTCATCCTAACTTGTGGGATATTGTCCTTCCTGACAGAAAGTAGCAAAGAGAGCACCACAGCAGAGCTGTCTATATAGCTCCCCCCTTAACTCCACCCCCCTTAACTCCACCCCCCAGTCATTCGACCGAAGGCCAAGGAAGAAAAGGAGAAACTTTAAGGTGCAGAGGTGACTGAAGTCTACATAAAAAAAAATACTATCTGTCTTGAATAGACAGGGCGGGCCGTGGACTTGGCACATCGCAAAAGAAAGAAATTTATCAGGTAAGCATAAATTTTGTTTTCTTTTGCATGGTGTACCGAGTCCACGGATTCATCCTAACTTGTGGGATACCAATAAGAAAGCTTTAGGACACGGATGAAGGGAGGGACAAGACAGGAACCTAAACGGTTAGGCACCACTGCTTTCAAAACCTTTCTCCCAAAAATAGCCTCCGAAGAAGCAAAAGTATCAAATTTATAAAATTTTGAAAAGGTATAAAGCGACGACCAAGTCGCAGCCTTACAAATCTGTTCAACAGAAGAATCATTTTTAAAAGCCCATGTGGAAGCTACCGCTCTAGTAGAATGAGCTGTAATCCTTTCAGGAGGCTGCTGTCCAGCAGTCTTATAAGCCAAACGGATGATGCTTTTCAGCCAAAAGGAAAGAGAAGTCGCCGTAGCCTTTTGACCCCTACGCTTTCCAGAATAGACAACAAACAAAGAAGATGTTTGACGAAAATCTTTGGTTGCCTGCAAATAAAATTTCAAAGCACGAACCACGTCCACGTTGTGCAACAGACGTTCCTTCTTACAAGAAGGAATAGGACACAGAGAAGGAACAACAATTTCTTGATTGATATTCCTATTAGTAACAACCTTAGGTAGGAACCCAGGCTTGGTACGCAAAACCACCTTATCAGCATGGAACACAAGATAAGGAGAGTCACATTGTAATGCAGATAGTTCAGAAACTCTTCGAGCTGAAGAGATAGCAACTAGGAACAAAACTGTCCAAGATAAAAGCTTAATATCTGTGGAATGCATGGGTTCAAACGGAACCCCCTGAAGAACTCTAAGAACTAAATTTAGACTCCATGGCGGAGCAATAGGTTTAAACACAGGCTTAATTCTAACTAAAGCCTGACAAAAAGCCTGAACGTCTGGAACATCTGCCAGACGCTTGTGCAACAAAATAGACAGAGCAGATATCTGTCCCTTTAGGGAACTAGCTGATAATCCTTTCTCCAATCCCTCTTGGAGAAAAGACAAAATCCTAGGAATCCTGATTTTACTCCAGGAGAAGTCTTTGGATTCGCACCAAAAAATATATTTACGCCATATCTTATGATAAATTTTCCTGGTAACATGTTTTCGAGCCTGAATCAAGGTATTTATGACTGACTCAGAGACACCCCGCTTTGATAGAATCAAGCGTTCAATCTCCAAGCAGTCAGTTGCAGAGAAATTAGATTTGGATGCTTGAATGGACCTTGAATCAGAAGGTCCTGTCTCAATGGCAGAGACCATGGTGGAAGGGATGACATGACCACCAGGTCTGCATACCAAGTCCTGCGTGGCCATGCAGGCACTATCAAAATCACTGATGCTCTCTCCTGTTTGATTCTGGCAATCAGACGTGGAAGGAGAGGGAAAGGTGGAAACACATAAGCCAGGTTTAACGACCAAGGTACTGCTAGAGCATCTATCTGTACAGCCTGAGGATCCCTTGACCTGGAGCTGTAACGAGGAAGTTTGGCGTTCTGACGAGACGCCATCAGATCTAACTCTGGTGTGCCCCATAGCCGAACCAGCTGAGCAAACACCTCCGGATGGAGTTCCCACTCCCCCGGATGAAAAGTCTGACGACTTAGAAAATCTGCCTCCCAGGTCTCTACACCTGGGATATAGATCGCTGACAGATGGCAAGAGTGAGCCTCTGCCCATTGGATTATCCTTGAGACCTCTATCATCGCTAAGGAACACTTTGTTCCGCCGTGATGATTGATATAAGCCACAGTCGTGATGTTGTCCGACTGAGACCTGATGAATCTGGCCGAAGCCAGCTGAGGCCATGCCTGGAGAGCATTGAATATCGCTCTTAATTCCAGAATATTTATCGGTAGGAGAGCCTCCTCCCGAGGCCACAAACCCTAAGCTTTCAGGGAATTCCAGACTGCACCCCAGCCCAGAAGACTGGCGTCTGTCGCCACTATAACCCATTCTGGCCTGTGGAAACACATTCCCTGGGACAGATGATCCTGTGACAACCACCAAAGAAGAGAGTCTCTGGTCTCTTGATCCAGATTCATCTGAGGAGATAAAGCCACATAATCCCTATTCCACTGATTGAGCATGCATAGTTGCAGTGGTCTGAGATGCAAGCGAGCAAACGGAACTATGTCCATTGCCGCTACCATTAGTCCGATTACCTCCATACACTGAGCCACTGACGGCCGAGGAATGGAATGAAGAGCTCGGCAGGTGGACAAAATCTTTGATTTCCTGACCTCCGTCAGAAATATTTTCATGTCCACCGAGTCTATCAGAGTCCCTAGAAATGAAGGGGGGAAAATGAAGGGGGGAAAGAGAACTCTTTTTTACGTTCACTTTCAACCCATGAGACCTTAGAAAGGCCAACACTAAGTCCGTGTGAGACTTGGCTAGTTGGAAGGACGACGCTTGAATTAGAATGTTGTCTAGATAAGGCGCCACTGCTATGCCCCGTGGCCTTAGAACCGCCAGAAGGGACCCTAGCACCTTCGTGAAGATTTGCGGCGCCGTGGCCAACCCAAAAGGAAGAGCCACAAACTGATAATGCTTGTCCAGAAAGGCGAACCTGAGGAACTGGTGATGATCTTTGTGGATAGGAATGTGCAGATACGCATCCTTTAAGTCCACGGTGGTCATATATTGACCCTCCTGGATCAATGGTAAGATAGTCCGAATGGTCTCCATCTTGAAAGATGGAACTCTTAGGAATTGGTTTAGGATCTTGAGATCCAGAATTGGTCTGAAGGTTCCCTCCTTTTTGGGAACTATAAACAGATTGAATCCTTGAAAACTAGAAGGTATCCCTGGGTTACAATTTCTACTGCCCAGGAATCCTGAACGTCTCTTTCCCAGGCCTGAGCAAAGAGAGAGAGTCTGCCTCTCGGATCGGGGGCTACCCCTTCAGTGGCAGCAGCAGGCTTTTTGGCCTATTTACCCTTGTTCCAAGCCTGATTAGGTCTCCAGGTTGGCTTGGATTGAGCAAAGTTCCCCTCTTGCTTTGCAGCAGGGGAAGAGGTAGAGGGACCACTCTTGAAGTTTCGAAAGGAACGAAAATTATTTTGTTTGGTCCTTGTCTTATTTGACTTATCCTGAGGGAGGGTATGACCCTTCCCTCCAGTAATGTCTGAAATGATCTCTTTCAATGCAGGCCTGAATAGGGTCTTACCTTTGAAAGGGATGGACAAAAGCTTAGATTTAGATGACACATCAGCTGACCAGGACTTAAGCCATAACGCTCTACGCGCTAAAATGGCAAAACCTGAATTCTTAGCCGCTAATTTAGAAAGATGAAAAGCGGCGTCTGTAATAAAAGAATTAGCCAACTTAAGAGCCTTAATTCTGTCCAAAATATCATCTAGTGGGGTCTCCATCTGAAGAGCCTCTTCTAGAGCCTCAAACCAAAAGGCAGCTGCAGTGGTTACAGGAACAATGCATGCTATAGGTTGAAGAAGAAAACCTTGATGAACAAAAAATTTCTTTAGGAGACCCTCTAACTTTTTATCCATAGGATCAATGAAAGCACAACTGTCTTCAATAGGTATAGTTGTACGCTTAGCCAGGGTAGAAATAGCTCCCTCCACCTTAGGGACCGTCTGCCATGAGTCCTTTATGGTGTCAGAAATGGGAAACATTTTCTTAAAAACAGGAGGGGGAGAGAACGGAATACCTGGTTTATCCCACTCCTTAGTAACAATGTCCGAAATCCTCTTAGGGACCGGAAACACATCATTGTAAACAGGAACCTCTAAATATTTGTCCATTTTACACAATTTCTCTGGAACTACAATAGGGTCACAATCATCCAGAGTAGCTAAAACCTCCCTGAGCAATAGGCGGAGGTGCTCTAGCTTAAATTTAAATGCCTTCATATCTGAATCTGTCTGAGAGAACATCTTTCCTGAATCAGAAATCTCTCCCTCAGACAGCAAATCCCTCATCCCTACTTCAGAACATTGTGAGGGAATATCGGATACGGCTACTAAAGTGTCAGAAGGCTCAGCATTTGTTCTTAACCCAGAGCTACTGCGCTTCCCTTGCAACCCAGGCAGCTTAGATAAAACCTCTGTGAGGGTAGTATTCATAACTGAAGCCATATCTTGCAAGGTGAAAGAATTAGACACACTAGAAGTACTTGGCGTCGCTTGTGTGGGCGTTACTGGTTGTGACATTTGGGGAGAACTAGATGGCAAAACCTGATTTCCTTCTGTCTGAGAATCATCTAATGCCAAACTTTTATAAGTCAAAATATGCTGTTTGCAATTTATAGACATATCAGTACAAGTGGGACACATTCTAAGAGGGGGTTCCACAATGGCTTCTAAACAAATTGAACAATGAGTTTCCTCAGTGTCAGACATGTTTAACAGACTAGTAATAAAGCAAGCAAGCTTGGAAAACACTTTATTTAATGAAAAAAAACACAATTTGCAAAAATGGTACTGTGCCTTTAAGAGAAAAAAACGCATACACAAACTGCAAATCTTTAACAGTGTACCCACTAAGCATTAGAAGGATTGCACCACAAGTTAATAAGCAATAAACCCCCAAATGAAAAAAACGGATTGAAATTTGTCTAAAACCGGTTAAAAACCCCTATAAGCACCTTGCTGTGGCTAGGGTTGCCACCTCAGCCATGTTTTCCTGGACACTTATGAGTTATACATGCTGCAGGGTGAGCAGGGAGGAACATGTATTGTGTTTCTGGACAGCTCTATTCATATTCCTCCCTGCACACCCTGCAGCATGTGTAACTTATAAGTGTTCTGTATTTTAAGGGACAGGTGGCAACCCTAGCTGTGGCCCCCTTAGGAAGCGATAATATGGGGTTTAAAGCTTCAATTAGTCCCTCAGAAGACTATCAGGACCTCAGGAGAAGTTGCTTGCTGCTTGTAAATGCAAGCCCCGCCCACCTCACTCGATGTTGCTGGGGCCTACACAAAACTAACAAACCCTACCTGAAAGCCATGTGGGTTATAAATAACCCCAAATAACCCTCAAGCAAATGTCCCATAAAACAGAAAACGTTATTCCTCGACACAAAAACGTTTGTCCCAAATTCACATAAAGTGAGTGCCCACAAAAAATTAACCCTTTATGCAAGCTAGTAAAAACCTCTGATAATACTAGGATTACTGCTTACCCTTCCCCTAATGGGGACACTGTCAGCCTGAGTTAACACAGTCTCTGCAGAAAAAATGACTGAACATACCTCATTGCTATATAGCAAGAAACCGTTCCTCACACTGAAGTTTTCCTGTACTCCTCAGCTTCTGTGGGAACAGCAGTGGACCTTAGTTACAAATGCTAAGATCATAATCCTCCAGGCAGAAATCTGCATCTATGTCCTGCCTGAGAGTAAATAGTACCATTTAAAAATAACAAACACTTGATTGAAGAGAAAATAAAACTAACAGTTTAACACCTCTTCTCTTTACTCTTCCTGCTTAGAGACAGCAAAGAGAATGACTGGGGGTGGAGTTAAGGGGGGAGCTATATAGACAGCTCTGCTGTGGTGCTCTCTTTGCTACTTCCTGTCTGGAAGGACAATATCCCACAAGTTAGGATGAATCCGTGTACATCATGCAAAAGAAATTAGCATATGAGCCTACCTAGGCTTGGCTTTAACAAGAGAGCAAAGCAAATTTGATGATAAAAGTAAATTGGAAAGTTGTTTAAAATAACATGCTTTGAATTATAAAGTATAATTTTCACTTACTGTCCCTTTAACCTGTCACTTGATTAGTACAATTTGCATTGTCTTGCAGTCCAGGGATACAAGCTCTTAGAGGGACATGAAACCCAACATATTTCTTTAATGATTCAGATAGAAGTTAATTAGAAAGTTGTTTAAATTTGTTTGCTCTATTACCACATTTTCTTCTTTAAAATTGTATGTTCTGTCTGAAAATCAAAATATTTTTGGGGGGTTCCATATCCCATTAAAATGCCTCTTCACTGTTTATCTAATGTCCTATACTGAACATATATAAATGAGCTGCTGCACTGATCAAGCAATCACAATGTAGAATATTGTAGAATGATGGTGAATCCTGCAGGCTGCTCTCTATAGGAAAATGTAAATTACAGGAAAAAAACTGTCAAAATAAATAAAATATTTTTTAAAGATTTGAATAACAAATAACAATAATAAAATAATATTTATCATATACCATTAAAAAATGCCTCTAAAGCTATTATAATTGGTCATTTTCACTTTAAAGCACCAGGCTAATAAATGTAGTGAATACCACAGTATCCAAATTAGTGTTAACTGTAAATTCCTTAAGCAATAACATAGTATCCAGCAATAATATATTCAGCATTTTAACAAGAGACAGCTGTCCAGTAGTCTTACAGTCTAGTGATATAATGTGGAAACTATCAAAAGAAGAGAAGATACTGATAAAAAATAAAAAAAACAATTTTTTTTGTCCTAATGTGTTAGCAGCAATAGTATCTCTCTCATCTTTACTGGCGAGATTAGCAGTAGACGAAGAATCGTCTGTTTATCAACAAATTACACTGGCTTGCTGGGAGAAAATGAAAACTGTAGACCATGAAATCTGTGAGTTCCTGCATACAACAAATAGCTTCCCTTTTATCTCTATGTATTTTCTACCTCATATCATTTCTCATGGTGTCTCTGATTTCCCTTCACCTTTCCGACAACCCCCCGACACCTCTCACCATCTGAAATAACCTAATGATTTCTCATTTAGCCACATAACCCCTGAGTAGCAGCAACTCCTTTATTGCCTGTGACACCAATCTCACAACAAATTTAGCACCTCATTTCCTGAACGATCAAATATTCCGCTTTGATTATTCGGTTCATGTGGGGCATTTTGAATCTTGAATGAAAAGGGGACATCCCAATTGTACATAGCAGCAAATTATAGTTTTCTTACAGAGAGCATTATATTGATAGAAGAAAAGAAGTTGAAAGAAATGAGTAAAAACATGAAAATAAATAAAACCAGGGAAAGTATCTGTGTGAGTAAATTGATGCAAAGACAGACAGTCACAAAAAGAAAGGAAATGATAAACAATTACAGGTAGAAATGAATATAAAACTACAGCAGCTGGAAACAGAACATCTACAAAATATGGTATTGAAAGACTCTGGGGAGAGAATGGGTAAATATAAAACAAGCAAAGAAAAGGGGAAGAAAGAAAAAGGGAAGATGGGAGGTAAAGAAAATATGAGGCTGAAAAACAGATCTAAAGAGAAAAAAAAAAGCAATGAGCCGAGAAGAGAGTAGGAATACATTAAAGGGATGTAAAAGTGAGTCTGAAATGCAGAGCAGTGCATATCCAAGTAACGTAGACGCATGATTTGTAGTCTTCTTGTGTAAAAATAATGATAAAAGCATTCAAAGATCGTGTGACAAATTGTCTGGTCTATGTGGCATGCTAAACATACGCAGGTAAGTCTATTGAACCTGCATCAGACATGCACACTTGTAGATGGGCACCAGCAGTGACATCATGACTAGCAGCATGCTTAACCCTTTCATTCCATGACATCCTAACAGCGCTAGGCTTTAACGCAGAAGGACGGCATGGAACGGCCAACCTTGTATGGGGTCCTTGTGTCCCTTTGACACAAGCAAGAATCGGATTGGGTGGCATGCCTAGCAGCGTAGGCAGTCTCCCATGATCCGATCTCGGCCTTGAAATCATGTAATTGCATCAACGATTGTGTGATTTCAATTTTACAGCAAGTGTTTACATTGGAATTGGAATTTAGGTTTCATGTCCCTTTAAGGTGCAAAAAGAATATACAATAATCACTAGGAAAAGACTATAGGATTACTGATTTCTTTGATAAAATAGCAGTTGCATGAATAGAAAGGAAGCTTCAAACTTCTCACATATTTTTATCCCACTTCTGTCATCCTCTTCCTTACTTTCCGAGCATGATCCCATTAGCTGTGAGAGGTAGAGGTTAGGAGAATGAGTGGGTGTCTGTACTGTCTGTACTCTTATAATTGGCTACAGAGTCACACACGTTCCCACGCACACATGAAACAATCTGCAATTATAAACTCATTTGCAAAAATACCTCAATGATACAAAAGGGCTCAAGTGTCTATAAAATCAGCAGTAAGAAAAGAAACGTCGTCCTGCAATGCACACCATGCAAAATTAAACGTCATATAAGACTAAGACAAATATTTGACAATAAATAGAAATCCTTCATTAATTATAAAAATAATACAGATGGGAGAGCAAACTGGTTTCCAATGAATACTTTAGAATAAGAACATGTGATCATTTGTACAGTATAATAATATTAGTTTTGGGATATTTTTACATCCAAATTTCACTTTTCAGGTTCTGAACAAAATAGTGGCGGCCAACTCAAGCTTCTAAGTTGCTTCTAAGTTTCAGATAAATGTGTCAATCACTGTTTTGAAGCCAATGTTGCGAATAATTCCATATTTTATTTGCATGCAGCAACTGGCATCTTGTACAAGCTGCATTTTTTTATTTGCAACCACTCCTGAATCTTCAGTACATTTTTACAAAGCTTTATATTTCTTGTTGATACTAGGTGGTCCAGGCAGGGTTCGACATTCCGGGACTAGGATTGGACAGTCTCAGGTTCTTTGAAATAAAACAAGACAGTGTAGTAGTGTCGCAAAATGGAGGACAAAAAGGAACTTTGAAGACAAATGAGCCATAGTAAATCAGGTGCATAAAATAACATAAGGACTGAAGATGATTGGTCAAAATTAGCTAAAAGCCCTCTACAGCCTCTCAATGGATATGAAAGAGCTAAAAGGATAAAGTCTGAATAGTCAGTGGAAAAGTCACATAAAACCCACCAAACTTGTCACTTAGTTTTTTATCCCAAATTATAAAGTCTGGGGCTAGTACGTGCATACTAATATCTCATTAACATTGCACCTGGCATAGTATTTGTGCACCTTAGTGAGTATGTGAATTATGAATCCCAATATTTTGAGACAATAAAAGGGGAGTGGTTTTGTTTTCCAGGGTGGGAATTGGGCAGCCCACAGATTGAAGGTGGAGTTTGGCCATTGTACGGCAGAGTCTGGTTAGTTGGGGTCAGCTTTGTATACTAGAGTCTAGAGGTGGGGCTCTGCTGGAGAGATTATTGTCCCAGCCATTTAGTAACAGACAGTGCATGCTGGGGACTACAGACCAAAGTCCTAATTCCAAAGACTTCAAAAAGACCTGGTGACCTCTGGTATTCTCTCCACAAGGTTACTGGTTCAAAAGTTTCCATCCCATGCTGTTTAGGAAAGTGTAATTAACTGATTTTAATGTTAAAGGGACAGTAAAGTCAAAATTAGACATTCAAGATTTAGATTTTAGACTGAACATACAATTTTTAAACAACTTTCCAATTTACTTCTATTATGTAATTTGCTTCCTTCTATTGTTATGCTTTGCTTAAAGGTTTAACTAGGTAAAGCTCAGGAACAGCAAATAACCTAGTTTCTAGCTGCTGATTGGTGGCTGCATATATATACACCGATTGTCATTGGCTCACCCATGTGTTCACATAGAAACCAGTAGTGCACTGCTGCTCTTTCAACAAATGATACCCAGATAAATGAAGCAAATGTGATAATAGAAGTAAACTGGAAAGTTATTTAAAATTGTTCTACCTAAATCATGAAAGAAAATGTTTGGGTTTGGTGTCTCTAAGTTCAAGGGAAAGTAAACACCTTGAACATTTCTGTTCTGTTGTAGAACAAACATATCAGCCAAGTCTTAACATTTAAAAAACAAAGAACTAACATTCTTTCTACTGCAATTATTTATTAATAGCCAATCTCCAACCACCATTTGGAGGAGCCAGTCTGGTCTTTAGTCCTCAGACAAGAAGGCTAGCCCGGTTATAATGTTAGTAAGGAGTGCATAGTTTTACTTTCTGTTAAAGCCAATTATATAGCAGGATTAGCCTTGTGAGGTTAGTAGGTGCAGTTTAAGTTTTAGGAATTAGAAACTGCTCAATATGTAAAGCTAAATTACATGAAATGGGGCAAAATAAATAATGAATGTCTATTGCAAAGTTGTTTGTTATTTGTATATATGTTTAGTTAAAGTTGTTTGTTATTTGTATATATGTTTAGTTATGCATAATAATGTGTTTACTGTCCCTTTAAGTGGCTGATTCAGAGGGGTACTAAGGTGACCAATTTGTTTCTAGTGAGAGGTCTACTATACAAATTTATGGAGTGTATGGATTAGAAAGTGGAGAACTCCTACACGGAGTAACACAAGGATATTGCTTTATTTTGCCGGAGTCATCTTGAATATTGTGCAATTTATTTTAAGATAATAAAGCACAGTAAATCAATCTCCCCATTATGCTGTTCTGATCATCACTACCAGAAAGCCAATAACTATAATGATTCACAAGAAAAATGTATTAAAAAGAGCTGTGTGATTAACAGCAAATGTTTAGCCTTGCACTTTTTGAAACAAAACATTATTTATAACACAACAGCATTGTTTTCTAAAGATCTGAACTGCCTTAGTCATCCTTCATTATACCTCAGCCACCAACATTTTCAAGTGCCTCAAATAGTGACATCGTTAACCAGTTCTGTAAGACCTATCTCCTCACCCTCCCCTCTATTTCCAAGTAAATTATATACTATGTTACACACATCTCCCAAATTACATGTCCCAAGGAATATATGATGTGCCCCACAGACCTTATCCCGTAAAAAAACAAAAAAACCTTGGGGTCCTTTCAGTACATATAGCTACATAGTCCTCCCTGTAATTGACACTTTTCCTAACTAAGAACAACTCAAAAAAGTGGAGAAACAACCAAAACAAATTGGTGGGAATGGTTTTCCTACTGTTGTAACTGTCTGACATGTACCTTCCACTCTGGTATAGGTGAGCTTTTTCATGAGACTGGAACCCGATATATACATCTGATTCTCCACAGAGAATTTTGTCAGTTGAGTGTCATTATGAATTAGCTGGTGGGAGCAGTGTAATATTTATCAGTATTATAACATTTTCTGTAATTTGTTCTGAAAATGTTAAATTATCCAAGGCACACATTAATTGCATAATTTAACATAAAGCTTAATAATTGCTTAAAGGGACAGTTCACCCAAAAACTTTCTCCCCTTTAAATTATTCCCAATGATCCTTTTTACCTGCTAGAGTGTATTAAATTGGTTGCAAGTGGCTCCTTTACTCCTATTTCAGCATTTGAAATAGCTGATTTAGCCTGTGGTTTCCCAACCTATACTGAAAGTTTTGATACTGGTGTATACGCTATTGACAAGCCTAAGTAAACACAGCCAGCAGAAGAGATTACACCCTCAGTGGGGGGCATGATAGTTAAGTAATAAAATGATCATTTTCAATTGTTCTCTCTATGTATTGAGCTTTGGTGTTCCAGACAAATATAAGATAAGGAAGCAAGTCTGTTTACACAAAAGTGATAACATAATGAGATCTGATATTACCTGAAGCTCAACCCCTTGTAATAGGCTGTGGTTTCAAAGCACAAAACCAGCTACTTCAGATACACAAATAAACCCGAAAATGCAATTTCTCAAATATTTTATACTCTGCAGTTGGTATAACAAGTCATTTAAAATACATTTATGGAAAAACAATTTTACAGTGTACTGTCCCTTTAACTGTTAGCCAGAAAGCCAGTAAAATCAGCTGGGTGGTGTGCCCATTAAATAAGTCATTGCATTTTAGAATAACGATATTGATTTTTTTCTTTTTAAAAAGCAACAAGCTGAGTTGCTTAATGCAGGTATTCCAATTTGGGTGTGACACATGCTCTTTTTGTGACTGACACTAAATGGAAATGGCTGTTTTGTTGAAGAGTACCATTTTCTTTCAGATTATTTGTTTAAAGACAAGCGTCAAACCCCAAAAAGTTTTAAATGTAAAATAAAATGTTGAGAATATTGTGGAGAATGTTTTCTGAAGGATATTTACTGTTTCTCCTTTGAAGTATACCCTTCCTTAAAGTGAATGTAAATTTTGATGTTAAAGTGCCCGGTTTTTAAACATTTGATTAAAAACAGGGGCACTTTAATTCATTAAAATTTAAATTTCACTCCTGTTGTGAAAAAAAAACTTACCTTTTAAACTTGACAGCTGCTCCAGCTTCCTCCGGTTGTCACAAACCATTTCTGATGTGAGAAATGATGGATGGGTCATCCTCCAATCACGGCTTCCCCCCCGGGGGAATCAGTGTCTGATTCAATGCTGTGATTGGAGGAAGCCGGATTCCTCATTTTAGACCCAGGAAGAGGCTTTGCGACGGGTGGAGAAAGCTGGAGCGGCTGTCAAGATTAAAAGGTAAGTTTTTTTCACAACAGGAGTGAAATGTGAATTTTGATTAATTAAAGTGCCCCTGTTTTTAATCGAATTTTTAAAAAACGGGCACTTTAGCATCAAAATTTATATTCACGGGGGGCAGAGTTTAAAGTTCAAAAAATTCCTAAATTCAGGAGCTAATTATTGTCTTTTTCTACAATTCCCATATTGTCAAATCTACTAATGGACTCAGAGATAACACCGTTTATCTTTTAGGGATTAAATGTGACTTTAACAGACGAACGGAATCTATAGCAGTGTGGCCTAGGACTCGGGTGGCTGGAAAACTGCCTCTAACTGAAAGAGTTGCAGTGCCTGCATCAACTTTCTCAGCTGACTAGACTACATGCCCGTTTTGGAGTGAGCAGCATAGCCCGGTGTAGTTGCGGTTGTCTCACTATCTCCTTTACAACCCCACACATGGAGGGCATTTTGCAACGCCTACAAGCCGTTTTTGCGAACTTTGAAGCGCCAATGCTTGGACATATCCATGAGGACTTTGTTCTCACACAAAATGAGAAACTGCCGACCAGAGCCCCATTGTCACTACTCCATGAAGGACAGCCACATACAGCAAAGCAGGAGCGAGGTGTAGGGCACATTAAACCTACCCAGACCAGCCTGAACTCATGGCGTTGATCCGGGAGAGCGGATCTTGGATTTCCTGGTCTGTTGGTGGGGAGACATAGCTGATGGATCGGCGATGGGGGGCCATGACGCCTGGCCTGAAGGAAGTAAAATACCTGTTTGGCAGATGAATGCTGAGATGTGACGCAGCAGCCTTACTACCAGCACGCTCTTACCACAACACCGGGGACTCTCAATTACAGGGGACTCTGAACTACAAGTGTGGATCTATACTTATGCAGATCCTAAAATGGTGTACAAACTTTATGCTGCTCTCCTGCTACCAGCCAACAGACGGGCTGGTGTGGGGTAGGATGATGAGTCCTATCTAGAGACTGTTTGTTTTTGTTTTTTGTTACCTGTATTGTGTCCATAGCGAATATTGCTTCAGGTTAGTGTTCAGCAATTCATAGTTTGGTAGTATTGTTCCATTTTATATATAACAGGCTGTCTGCGGCCGGGACAGCATAAAGTGATTATCTCGCACAATGCAGCCAAACTTACATGTCAGGCTCTTACTGCCAATAATATCCAGGTTTTAGATATAGACCTGGTGTGGGTACATCTTAGGAATAACTAACATATATCATGGAGGTCTTATAAGGTCACTATGTTCCATGGCTTATGGTCCATTATTGAGTGTATATTTACATACATACTTTTTAAACTATTCCAGTTCCCTTATTCACTAATGGGCATATGTAAATCGATTATACTGGTAGACTTAACGTAGCAATTTATGTAGGGAAGTTGAAACCGTAACTATACTGTTGGAATACGGTAAACTAAGGTTTATTATTGAGTGCATACTTGCATGTATACATCCTGTTCAAATTTTCCTAATTCCCTTTTGCTCTTAGGGGCAGTAGTCCCGTCTTTAGTTAACCCGATTCATCTCTACGCTTCTTATAAGCGTTAGTAACCAGGCTATGTCTATAGAGTGTTATATTCATGGTAGTGAAGTAATAAATCTTCATAGTCAGAGCCTATATTGCTATGGTTTTTATGTGATATTTGAGGTTTACATTGGGTGGTGCCAACCCCACTTTCCCTTCCATACCCTGCCTGTTGTTGTGTTGTCCATAGTCATGCAAGCTCCTATAGTACATACTTGCCAACTCCCCCCCCCCCCCCCCCCTAAACCTCGCTTACTTGTTAAGTACAGGAAAATACATCCTTAACAGTCGGTTATGTTCTGAACCATTCATATAAGTTGGCAAATTATACAACTCAGTGATATATTCTGCAGCATACCATGTCTTTACATAGCTGTGTTATTTTATATCATTTATACATTTGGAACATGCAATGATATTGAATGTTTATATTTCTTCAGCACCTTAAGAAAAAATTATATTAAAAAAGAGAGACCAGAAAGGTATCTCCCCTCACCCTTTCCCACTCTGTTTATCAGAGTGTGTCATATCCAACACCCCTTTTCTGTATCCGTCCAGTGGTGACAGCAATCCCAGAGGGGAGATACAAATCCCTATATTAGTTTAGTGACAACAAAGTCCTGGAGGGGTGATATATCTAACTGAGTACCTTACATGATCAAGACTTCATGCCTAGCCTTTATTTCTCCTTGCAAGGTTATATATACTCTTTGCCAACCCAGCCTAAAAGTTTATCTCTTGGCCCCCCCACTCCCCTTTTCCCCCTCACACCTTTGAGCTTACTTCGTAAGCAAAGGAAAATAAATCCTAAAGAAATTTTACCTTATATTATAAAATATATTGATACACATGTACTGGTATCTATAATCATAATTATACGTGGCATGCTGCTGTCTTATTACCTTGCTGTTCCATATTTTAGTTATGTCACAATCATGTATCATATTACTAAGTGTCTAAGAGTGACCCTATATGGCTTTAATTGTTACATAACTCCTATTATATCCTCGAACCACTACATAATACCATCTGAGGTCCAAGAGTGACCGTCATTTGTTACGTGAGGGGTAATTTTATCTAGTTTATTTTTTACGCTTTGTATTAGGGCTAAATGATAAGTCTACACTGCCTTACAAATGGCGACCAAATATATATAAAAAGAGGTTTGATGGAGAGTACATAGGTTGACTATTCTTCAAGGATTATGTTTGTATTTCATGATATTATGTTGTATTTATAATGTACAAATTGTGCACTGGCGAAATGCTGTATCTCTCAGATGCTACTGTTTAGACATATGCTTATGTCAATAATTGCATTGCAACCTTACTAATGTTTCTATACTGTATAACCTCAACAAAAATTGTTAAAAAAAAAAAAAAAATTACATTCACTTTTGTAAATAGAAAGGCCCATATTTATCCAGGTCTGTCGGACCTTATCCGACAGTGCAGATCAGGTCCGACAGACCTCGCTGAATACGGCGAGCAATACGCTCGCCGTATTCAGCATTGCACCAGCAGCTCACAAGAGCTGCTGGTGCAACGCCGCCCCCTGCAGACTCTCGGCCAATAGGCCGCCAGCAGGGGGTGTCAATCAGGGGGGTGTCAATCAACCCGATCGTACTGACATTCCGGCGATGTCTGTCAGCCTGCTCAGAGTAGGCGGACAGGGTATGGATTAGCGGTCTTTGTGACCGCTGCTTCATAACTGCTGTTTCTGGCGAGCCTGCAGGCCTGAAACACGGGGCATCAAGCTCCATTCGGAGCTTGATAAATATGCCCCTAAGTGTAAATATTACTGGTGAGGTCTGGGTTAAATTAAAAAAAAAAAAAAAAAAAAAAATCCTTATGTCTGAATTGGAATTTAAAATTGTTTATTTTTTTTTTTTCAAAGCTCACATGAGTTGATAACATGAGGCAAAGAGAAAAAAAAAAGAAAAAAGAAAACAGCTTTTATAAAATGCCAGGAAAATGAATATGTAAATTTTATTGTGAGCAATTAAGTGCGGGAGGGAAGTTGCAAAAATCTGACAGGAGAGGAAGAATACTTCTCCAGGAGATGTTTGGATGTTTTATTTTTCAATTCTTAAACTGCACAGCAGAGACTATTCACGCTGATGTGGCAATTATACCAAGGAAAAATAAAATAGAAAAGACTTTCAGCGCAACGACAAAATAAAATCATAGAATGTGAGACGAGTCTAAGCAGTCGGTGTTATTCATTCAATGTTGATATCCATTGTGTGCAACTGAGAGGGGAGAAGGTAAAGTAAAAAATAAAAAAAAACCTATTTAAAAATAAATAAATACTCACTGAGCACAATGCATTCGAGTGAGGCATAAATAAAAATACAGATAAACAAATCAAATGTATGCAGCCATCTATGTTGTGGATTAATGTTCAAGTTCTCTAATCACACTGCATGATAGTGTAACACTGTATTCAGAGTCTAATTTCTAGATCACAATAATAAACTGAATTACTCTCACGTTATGAAATGAATTCAGACCATATTACGTCATCACTTTACAGTAAGTATTTTTGTTAACAAAATATCCTTTTTTTGCAGCCCTTTGACATACCTCCTGAGTGTGTAGATCTCATTTACTGTTACAAGAGTTCCTACACTTATCAAGCAATCACTGTGTAAAATGCTTTTAGACCAGGGTTCTGGATGCTGCAGGGTGCACTTCAGCCTCACAAGAGACAGTGAGAAAAAATATCTTTATTTGACTACATGAAAAAATATGAAAAATAAATGACAGTAAATTTCAATGATTTTCTTATATTCATAATCATAAACATTTAATTAGCAATTAAATGTGGACGTCAGTGCCCCTTTAAAGGGACACTATTATAAAATGTGTTTCCCCTTAAAGGGACAGTCTAGTCAAAATAAAATATATCATGAATCAGATAGGGCATGTAATTTTAAATAACTTTCCAATTTACTTTTATCACCAAATTGGCTTTGTTCTGTTTGTATTCTTAGTTAAAAGCAAAACCTAGGTAGGTTCATTTGCTAATTTCTTAGACCTTGAAGGCCGCCTCTTATCTGAATGCATTTTACAAGTTTTTCACCACTAGAGGGCGTTCGTTCGTGTGTGTCATATAGATAACCTTGTGCCAACACACGTAGAGTTACCTAGGCATTAGCACTGATTGGCTAAAGTGAAAGTCTGTCAAAATATCTGAAATAAGGGGGCAGTCTGCAGAGACTTAGATACAAGGTAATCACAGAGGTAAAAAGTGTATTAATATAACAGTGTTGGTTATGCAAAACTAGGGAATAGGTACTAAAGGGATTATCTATCTTTAAATCTGGTGTAGATTGTACCTTCAATGTGTTCCAAAATAACTTGTTTTACCTACTGTAGCATATTAATTGTATGGGAAATGGTTGCTTCATGTTTCTCTGTCTCCCCCACTAGGAAATAAATCAGTGCTATTGTCTTCTACTTCCATAGTTTTTCTTCAAAGACAACGTTTGTTACTCATTTTCAGTGTAGGTGGGGAAACATGCAAAAGTAGATATTTCACCTAAACACAGGTAAAGTACACTCCAGCAGGTAAAATGGACCTTGGGAACACAAAAACAGAATTTATGTTTACCTGATAAATTACTTTCTCCAACGGTGTGTCCGGTCCACGGCGTCATCCTTACTTGTGGGATATTCTCTTCCCCAACAGGAAATGGCAAAGAGCCCAGCAAAGCTGGTCACATGATCTCTCCTAGGCTCCGCCTTCCCCAGTCATTCGACCGACGTAAAGGAGGAATATTTGCATAGGAGAAATCATATGATACCGTGGTGACTGTAGCTAGAGAAAATAAATCATCAGACCTGATTAAAAAACCAGGGCGGGCCGTGGACCGGACACACCGTTGGAGAAAGTAATTTATCAGGTAAACATAAATTCTGTTTTCTCCAACATAGGTGTGTCCAGTCCACGGCGTCATCCTTACTTGTGGGAACCAATACCAAAGCTTTAGGACACGGATGATGGGAGGGTGCAAATCAGGTCACCTAGATGGAAGGCACCACGGCTTGCAAAACCTTTCTCCCAAAAATAGCCTCAGAAGAAGCAAAAGTATCAAATTTGTAAAATTTGGTAAAAGTGTGCAGTGAAGACCAAGTCGCTGCCTTACATATCTGATCAACAGAAGCCTCGTTCTTGAAGGCCCATGTGGAAGCCACAGCCCTAGTGGAATGAGCTGTTATTCTTTCAGGAGGCTGCCGTCCGGCAGTCTCATAAGCCAATCGGATGATGCTTTTAAGCCAAAAAGAGAGAGAGGTAGAAGTTGCTTTTTGACCTCTCCTTTTACCAGAATAAACAACAAACAAGGAAGATGTTTGTCTGAAATCCTTTGTAGCCTCTAAATAGAATTTTAGAGCACGAACTACATCCAAATTGTGCAACAAACGTTCCTTCTTTGAAACTGGATTCGGACACAAAGAAGGCACGACTATCTCCTGGTTAATATTTTTGTTAGAAACAACTTTCGGAAGAAAACCAGGTTTAGTACGCAAAACCACCTTATCTGCATGGAACACCAGATAAGGAGGAGAACACTGCAGAGCAGATAACTCTGAAACTCTTCTAGCAGAAGAAATTGCAACCAAAAACAAAACTTTCCAAGATAATAACTTGATATCAACGGAATGTAGGGGTTCAAACGGAACCCCCTGAAGAACTGAAAGAACTAAATTGAGACTCCAAGGAGGAGTCAAAGGTTTGTAAACAGGCTTGATTCTAACCAGAGCCTGAACAAAAGCTTGAACATCTGGCACAGCCGCCAGCTTTTTGTGAAGTAAAACAGATAAAGCAGAAATCTGTCCCTTCAAAGAACTTGCAGATAATCCTTTCTCCAAACCTTCTTGAAGAAAGGATAGAATCTTAGGAATTTTTATCTTGTTCCATGGGAATCCTTTAGATTCACACCAACAGATATATTTTTTCCATATTTTATGGTAGATTTTTCTAGTTACAGGCTTTCTAGCCTGAACAAGAGTATCAATGACAGAATCTGAGAACCCTCGCTTTGATAAAATCAAGCGTTCAATCTCCAAGCAGTCAGTTGGAGTGAGGCCAGATTCGGATGTTCGAACGGACCTTGAACAAGAAGGTCCTGTCTCAAAGGTAGCTTCCATGGTGGAGCCGATGACATATTCACCAGATCTGCATACCAAGTCCTGCGTGGCCACGCAGGAGCTATCAAGATCACCGATACCCTCTCCTGATTGATCCTGGCTACCAGCCTGGGAATGAGAGGAAACGGTGGGAACACATAAGCTAGGTTGAAGCTCCAAGGTGCTACTAGTGCATCCACTAGAGTCGCCTTGGGATCCCTGGATCTGGACCCGTAGCAAGGAACCTTGAAGTTCTGACGAGACGCCATCAGATCCATGTCTGGAATGCCCCACAATTGAATTATTTGGGCAAAGATTTCCGGATGGAGTTCCCACTCCCCCGGATGAAATGTCTGACGACTCAGAAAATCCGCTTCCCAATTTTCCACTCCTGGGATGTGGATTGCAGACAAGTGGCAGGAGTGAGTCTCCGCCCATTGAATTATTTTGGTCACTTCTTCCATCGCCAGGGAACTCCTTGTTCCCCCCTGATGGTTGATATACGCAACAGTCGTCATGTTGTCTGATTGAAACCGTATGAATTTGGCCTTTGCTAGCTGAGGCCAAGCCTTGAGAGCATTGAATATCGCTCTCAGTTCCAGAATATTTATCGGGAGAAGAGATTCTTCCCGAGACCAAAGACCCTGAGCTTTCAGGGGTTCCCAGACCACGCCCCAGCCCACCAGACTGGCGTCGGTCGTGACAATGACCCACTCTGGTCTGCGGAAGCTCATCCCTTGTGACAGGTTGTCCAGGGTCAGCCACCAACGGAGTGAATCTCTGGTCCTCTGATCTACTTGTATCGTCGGAGACAAGTCTGTATAATCCCCATTCCACTGACTGAGCATGCACAGTTGTAACGGTCTTAGATGAATTCGCGCAAAAGGAACTATGTCCATTGCCGCGACCATCAAACCTATTACTTCCATGCACTGCGCTATGGAAGGAAGAAGAACAGAATGAAGTACTTGACAAGAGCTTAGAAGTTTTGATTTTCTGGCCTCTGTCAGAAAAATCCTCATTTCTAAGGAGTCTATTATTGTTCCCAAGAAGGGAACTCTTGTTGACGGAGATAGAGAACTTTTTTCTACGTTCACTTTCCACCCGTGAGATCTGAGAAAGGCCAGGACAATGTCCGTATGAGCCTTTGCTTGTGGTAGAGACGACGCTTGAATCAGTATGTCGTCCAAGTAAGGTACTACTGCAATGCCCCTTGGTCTTAGCACCGCTAGAAGGGACCCTATTACCTTTGTGAAAATTCTTGGAGCAGTGGCTAATCCGAATGGAAGTGCCACAAACTGGTAATGCTTGTCCAGAAAGGCGAACCTTAGGAACCGATGATGTTCCTTGTGGATAGGAATATGTAGATACGCATCCTTTAAATCCACCGTGGTCATGAATTGACCTTCCTGGATGGTAGGAAGAATTGTCCGAATGGTTTCCATTTTGAACGATGGAACCTTGAGAAATTTGTTTAGGATCTTGAGATCTAAGATTGGTCTGAATGTTCCCTCTTTTTTGGGAACTATGAACAGATTGGAGTAGAATCCCATCCCTTGTTCTCCTAATGGAACAGGATGAATCACTCCCATTTTTAACAGGTCTTCTACACAATGTAAGAATGCCTGTCTTTTTATGTAGTCTGAAGACAATTGAGACCTGTGGAACCTTCCCCTTGGGGGTAGCTCCTTGAATTCCAGAAGATAACCTTGGGAGACTATTTCTAGCGCCCAAGGATCCAGAACATCTCTTGCCCAAGCCTGAGCGAAGAGAGAAAGTCTGCCCCCCACCAGATCCGGTCCCGGATCGGGGGCCAACATCTCATGCTGTCTTGGTAGCAGTGGCAGGTTTCTTGGCCTGCTTACCTTTGTTCCAGCCTTGCATTGGCCTCCAGGCTGGCTTGGTTTGAGAAGTACTACCCTCTTGCTTAGAGGATGTAGAACTTGAGGCTGGTCCGTTTCTGCGAAAGGGACGAAAATTTGGTTTATTTTTAGCCTTAAAAGACCTATCCTGAGGAAGGGCGTGGCCCTTACCCCCAGTGATATCTGAAATAATCTCTTTCAAGTCAGGGCCAAACAGCGTTTTCCCCTTGAAAGGTATGTTAAGTAATTTGTTCTTGGAGGACGCATCCGCTGACCAAGACTTTAGCCAAAGCGCTCTGCGCGCCACAATAGCAAACCCTGAATTTTTCGCCGCTAATCTAGCTAATTGCAAAGTGGCGTCTAAGGTAAAAGAGTTAGCCAACTTAAGTGCTTGAACTCTGCCCATAACCTCCTCATAAGAGGATGCTTGATTGAGCGACTTTTCTAGTTCCTCGAACCAGAAACAAGCTGCTGTAGTGACAGGAACAATGCATGAAATTGGTTGTAGAAGGTAACCTTGCTGAACAAACATCTTTTTAAGCAAACCCTCTAATTTTTTGTCCATAGGATCTTTAAAAGCACAACTATCTTCTATAGGGATAGTGGTGCGTTTATTTAGAGTAGAAACCGCCCCCTCGACCTTGGGGACTGTCTGCCATAAGTCCTTCCTGGGGTCGACCATAGGTAATAATTTCTTAAATATAGGGGGAGGGACAAAAGGTATGCCGGGCCTTTCCCATTCTTTATTTACAATGTCCGCCACCCGCTTGGGTATAGGAAAAGCTTTGGGGGGCACCGGGACCTCTAGGAACCTGTCCATTTTACATAATTTCTCTGGAATGACCAAATTGTCACAATCATCCAGAGTAGATAACACCTCCTTAAGCAGAGCGCGGAGATGTTCCAATTTAAATTTAAATGTAATAACATCAGGTTCAGCTTGTTGAGAAATTTTTCCTGAATCTGAAATTTCTCCCTCAGACAAAACCTCCCTAGCCCCTTCAGACTGGTGTAAGGGCGTGTCAGAACCATTATCATCAGCGTCCTCATGCTCTTCAGTATCTAAAACAGAGCAGTCGCGCTTTCGCTGATAAGTGGGCATTTTGGCTAAAATGTTTTTAATAGAATTATCCATTACAGCCGTTAATTGTTGCATAGTAAGGAGGATTGGCGCACTAGATGTACTAGGGGCCTCCTGAGTGGGCAAGACTGGTGTAGACATAGAAGGGGATGATGCAGTACC
Organism: Bombina bombina; assembly: GCF_027579735.1. Lineage (NCBI taxonomy): Eukaryota > Metazoa > Chordata > Amphibia > Anura > Bombinatoridae > Bombina > Bombina bombina. The sequence continues at coordinate 1,404,211,934 of NC_069499.1, read as the reverse complement.
ATGCTTACTCCCCTCACTCAAGGAATCGTTTTGGGCAACATTATTATCAGTGGTATCATTGTCCCTACTTTGTTTGTCACATTTATCACATATATTTAAATGGATAGGAACCTTGGCTTCCGAACATACAGAACATCGTCTATCTGATAGTTCAGACATGTTAATAGGCATAAACTTGGTAACAAAGCACAAAAAACGTTTTAAAATAAAACCGTTACTGTCTCTTTAAATTTTAAACTGAACACACTTTTTTACTGAATATACGCAAAAGTATGAAGGAAATGTTCAAAATTCACCAAAATTTCACCACAGTGTCATAAAGCCTTAAAAGTATTGCACACCAAATTTGAAAGCTTTAACTCTTAAAATAACGGAACCCGAGCCGTTTTTACATTTAACCCCTATACAGTCCCTGGTATCTGCTTTGCTGAGACCCAACCAAGCCCAGAGGGGAATACGATACCAAATGACGCCTTCAATAAGCTTTTTCAGTGGATCTGAGCACCTCACACATGCATCTGCATGCCTTGCTTCTCAAAAACAACTGTGCATTAGTGGCGCGAAAATGAGGCTCTGCCTAGGACTAGAAAAGGCCCCCAGTGAAAAAGGTGTCCAATACAGTGCCTGTCCGTTTTTTTAACAATTTGCCAAGATTAAAATAACTCTCCTAAGTTATAAACCATTAAACATGCTTATATAGTAATCGTTTTGGCCCAGAAAAATGTCTACCAGTCTTTAAAGCCCTTGTGAAGCCCTTGTATTCTTATATTGAAAATTAAGAAAATGGCTTACCGGATCCCATAGGGAAAATGACAGCTTCCAGCATTACCAAGTCTTGTTAGAAATGTGTCATACCTCAAGCAGCCAAAGTCTGCTCACTGTTTCCCCCAACTGAAGTTAATTCCTCTCAACAGTCCTGTGTGGAAACAGCCATCGATTTTAGTAACGGTTGCTAAAATCATTTTCCTCTTACAAACAGAAATCTTCATCTCTTTTCTGTTTCAGAGTAAATAGTACATACCAGCACTATTTTAAAATAACAAACTCTTGATTGAAGAATAAAAACTACATTTAAACACCAAAAAACTCTGAGCCATCTCCGTGGAGATGTTGCCTGTGCAACGGCAAAGAGAATGACTGGGGAAGGCGGAGCCTAGGAGGGATCATGTGACCAGCTTTGCTGGGCTCTTTGCCATTTCCTGTTGGGGAAGAGAATATCCCACAAGTAAGGATGACGCCGTGGACCGGACACACCTATGTTGGAGAAAGGGATATATTTATAAATGCCCCTAAATAATACAACATTAAAGGGACAGTCAACACCAGATTTTTTGTGGTTTAAAAAGATAGATAATCCCTTTATTACCCATTGCCCAGTCTTGCATAACCAACACAGTTATAGTAATTTACTTTTTACCTCTGTAATTACCTTGTATCTAAGCATCTTCTGACAGCCTCCTGATCACATGACAATTTATTTTTTATCTATTGACTTTCATTTTAGCCAATTAGTGGTGTCTGCCACAAGTAACGGGCGTGATCACAATGTTATCTATAGGGCTAACATGAACTAGATCTCCCCTGTTGTGAAAAGTAAATTAAGCATTTGACAAGAGGCGGACATTAAGGTCTTAGAAATTATCATATAAGCCTTCCTAGGTTTAGCTTTCAACTAAGAATACCAAGAGAACAAAGCAAAATTGGTGATAAAAAGTAAATTGGAAAGTTGTTTAAAATGGCATGCCCTATTTGAAACATGAAAGGTTTTTTTTGGACTTGACTGTCGCTTTAAGAAAAAAACAACTCCAATGACAAAGTTTCAGAAAGCTTCATACCGCCCAACATTTCCTAGAGCTTTTCTAGGACTGGGAGGTGATGGGGACTTGTAGAGGGGCCACAATGGGTTCAGGGTGTGAGAGGAGTTGGAGCAATTTCTGGTGTCACTCTGGAAACAGGGACATTTGTACTAAAGGGGAAATAGCCGGGAGGGGACAGCAGGGAGAATCCCAACCCATGAAAATCCCACAGTATGCAGGACAATTGGGAAGTCTGAAGCTTGGAATCTATCCCAGATAATGTGGAATTGTCACGTCTGGTAGGCTGAGAAAACTTCCTGTTTGCAGATTCTTGGTGTCCTGGTTTTCAGGGACTGTTCCAGCTACACCAGCGCACTACCTGTCCTGACCAGGACATGCCCCAGCAAAAGCAATGAAACACCTCAGGCCCCGCAACAATCCAACAGCACCCTTACCACATGTGGCCCTGCCCACAAAATATCCGTGGGAAACCATTCACAAGTTCTCTAACCTTCCCATTCAAGAAATTCTCTGGAAAATGTTAGGCGGTATGGAATACTCAAACCACAAGAACTGCTCAGCAGATTGAAGGGAGTTAGATGAGATAAAAAAAAAAAACAACATTTATATTTATCAGGATTTTCTATCCAACTCACTAGTTGAACACTTTTTTTATGCTTCATAATGAAAATAAAATATAATATTTTTGGCATGCTTAAATTCGTTGCAAAGTAAATATGCATATACTTTACTACTATTATTAATCATGTGAATTTGTCACTTTAACAGCCAAAAGAAAATGCTTCTTTCCCCTGACTTTGTATCATAAATTACAATTGAGGGAAAAAATATATTTACTGGTTCACATAAAAAATTCTCTTGATTAGTTTATTGTTTTACACTCAAGCCTTTTGCGAAAACTTGAATGCATATTTAATACTTAGATCATATTCACAAACATTACACTATTATCACTTAAGCCTATTATTACATCACATCTAAGGGACTTAGAATTTCCGAGACTTGTCCATTGTACGCTGCACCATGGTATAAAGGATACATTGAAATTGTACCAATATCTTTTTTTTTTCTCCTGCAAGATAATCTATGAATATTTTTTAAAACCTAAATTGAAAAACAATTATTATAATTTTACCAATAAGGAGATACAAAAAAAATAGTCCAATCACTGTTCCCAATACACACTGAAACAGAATTCTTTTTAAATAAATCCACTAATAAAAGGGCACATAAAAAAAAAACTTTCACATGATCTATCAGATAAAATAATGACTAGTTTGCTTTATTCAAATGCAATACTTTTATTGCCATTATATATATTTTTTATTTCACAAAAAAAAAGTAAAAAAGTTCTTAAACCTTATATTGAAAGCGTAAGGGAAAAATGTGAATTTATGACAAGTCTGGCAACAAAAGTCACAGGTTGATAAGATTAAGAAAGAGTACAGCGTTCTTTTCCAAGACAGTACTTTTCCATGGCAATGCTGTATCTTGACATATTTGGAAGTGACCTTACACATTTGCAAGGTGACCTTGCATACCTTACACACTAGCTATCATCGTTAAAGGGATAGTCAAAATTAAACGTTCATGATTCAGATAGAGCAGGCAATTTTAAGCAACTTTCTAATTTACTTGTATTAAAAAATGCCTTTGTTCTCTTGGTATCTTTATTTGAAAAAGTAAGAATATAAGCTTACCAGCTGGCCCTTTTTTGGTTCAGCACCCGGGTAGTGCTTGCTGATTGGTGGCTACATTTAAAATCTAATCAGCAAGCGCTACCCAGGTGTTGACCTAAAAATGGTCCGGTTCCTAAGCTTACATTCTTGCTTTTTCAAATAACGAGAAGGCAGCAAAGGATTCTTTGCTGCATTGGAAACAATGTAATCAAAGAGTTTCTGTGGGAAATGCAAGTCTTCTGACTTGTCTAGATTTGTAAGTTTACACAATGAGTTATTTTATATACATTTTGGATTTAGTGTAGGATTTTAAACTCACTTTTCGCCTCCCCATATTTTAAATTGCTGTTGTATTTCCCCCAGAAAACAATTTTACCAAGCAGTGATTCAACCTACTCCCAGCTGATGAGTGGCAATAACCACGACACAGCTGTCCTGGGATTGGTCTGAATCACTGTACTAACCCTAGCTAAGCTTAAAAGCTGTGAAATGTGGCAATGCTATGGCGAAAAAAGAAAAGTCTGCCTTAGAAAGCAGGCTAAAAGCACAAAAAGTGAGTCATTGTGAACATCATTTGCATATCTCACCCAGAATCCTTTACGGCATTGGAAACAATGTAATCAGAGAGTTTCTGTGGGAAAATCAAGTCTTCTGACCTGTCTAGATTTGTAAATAGTTTACACAATGAGTTATTTTATATACACAATATATATATATATATATATATATACATACATACATACATACATATATACATACACACACACACACATATACACACACATTATGTATGTATGTACGTACATATACACACACACACATACAGTATACACACACACATACATATACAGTATACACACACATACATATACATAAATACATACACATACAGTATACACACACACACACATATATATTCACACATACATACATATACATATATATATATATATATATATATATATATATAGAGAGAGAGAGAGAGAGAGAGAGAGAGTATACACACACACACACACATACATATATATTCACACATACATACATACATACATATACACATACACATACATATTCACACATACATACACATCCCACATACACACACTACAACTGTACCACATGCCCACCCCCTTCATAGCTTTCTTGACTAATATTATTTGTACCGTTTCATACAACATTCTCTAGAAAACATTAATTCTCTAGAAAAGTATATTACAAAACATTCCAGATAAAGTTCTGATTGCAGCAATTTTGAACGGCCATCTAAACAGCTGTCCAAGAAGTTGACATCTTTGCATATGAGTCAAATTATTCAGTCTGCAACCTTTTTACACATCCAGAGTGACAGACGTGGTTATAAATGAACAATCATCAGCTACAATGAAGTATAAAGTATGACAGTGCAGAGAGAACTCATTTGTTACAAAGAAATACAGATTTTGTCAATAACTGTCCAGCACTGCTCAAACTTTACACTCTAGGGGCTGTCACTTATAATTTCAATATTGCCCTTATTAGGCTTAATGGAACGTCAATCTCATGTAAGGGCAATTGCAGGTTATAATTGGAATTTCTTTGGCTGAATTAACCAAACGTCACTCATATAATTGTGAAAGACCTTGGGATAAACAAAAGCTAACCCTGAATATAAAAGCAAGCAGAGGATTCTAGAATCTTAGAGTATGGGGAGGACATTTTATGATACAAATGGATATGGTCACTTGCAGTGCTTTAGAACATCACTGCATTTGAAAAGAGAATGAATTAAAGGTACAGTCTACACCAGAATTGTTATTGTTTAAAAAGATAGATAATCCCTTTATTACCCATTCCCCAGTTTTGCATAAACAACACAGTTATATTAATAAATATGATTTACCTCTGTGATTACCTTGTATCTAAGCATCTTCTGACAGCCCCCTGATCACATGACATTTTATTTATTATCATCTATTGACTTTCATTTTAGCCAATTAGTGCAGTGTCTGCCACAAGTCACGGTCGTGATCACAATGTTATCTGTATGGCTCACATGAACTAGCTTTCCCCTGTTGTGAAAAGCAAATAAAAAAGCATGTGATAAGAGGTGGTCTTCAAGGGCTTAGAAATGATATGAGCCTACCTAGGTTTAGCTTTCAACTAAGAATACAAAGAGAACAAAGCACATTTGATGATTAATGTAAATCTGAATCATGAAAGTTTATTTTTGACTTGACTGTCCCTTTAAAGAAAGCAAAAAACATTTTACCCTGATAATTTGATGACTACAGAATAGCATCAGATGTTTTTAGGTAGAGGGTCTAACAAAAAAAAACATAAATTAATTATTTTTTTCTTTCATGATTTAGATAGAACATACAATTTTCTAATGTACTCCTATTATACATTTTTCTTTGTTCTCTTTATTTGAAAAAGCAGGAATCTAAGTTCAGCACCCTGGCTAGAGCTTGCTGATTGGTGACTACATTTAGCCACCAATTAGCAAGCACTACCCAGGTGCTGTACCAAAAATGGTCTGGTTGCTAACCTTAGATTCTTGCTTTTTCAAATAAAGATACCGAGAGAATGAGAAAAAAAATAGGAGTAAATTAGAAAGTTGCTTAAAATTGTATGCTCAATCTGAATCATGAAAAATAATTTGAGTTTAGTATCCCTTTAAAATTGTATAAAAGATCACAGTTTAACCATGTTACAATATATTTTACTATTAAAAAAAAAAAAAGCTAAGAGTTTATTCTTATTCTGAGTTTCAAACTAGCAAGAAATGTTAGTGCACTATTCTGTGAGACAGAAGCTCGTTAGCTGATAAGGACAATTCCTAAAAATGCCGTTTAAGGATGCTGGTAACCCTCCATTGCTAACCTCCCAGTAGTTTCATAGGGTGGTATTGTTGGACTTGGGGGATATTGCAGTGGTAAAAGGGTCATGGTTAATTGTGGTTTGGGGGAAGGACACAGTAGTTATGGTTAATTTAATTGCTTTTTGGGTGAGCCAGCAATACACATCAATAGAAAAATCTACTAACGTGTTTCATACGCTAAATGTGCGCTTCCTCAGAGATTACAGTGATCAGCTGTAAGAAACTTAAATTTGATCATGTTGCTAAAATGAAACCTCTATGAGAAATTTTTTTAATACCAACTTGCATGTTCTCTTATTCTAATTTGCACACTTAAATTTCAAGCATACTGGGAAATTAACCAGTTCTTCATTTATTTAAGTTGTGTCTGAGATTTGGTTTCTTTCTTCCGATATAGTAAATAAAACTAAAAACTAATATGTAAATATACAACAGAATTAGATTGCATGCTTCCCATATTTAAATACTGTCTGATTTAGGGTCCACATTTCAGCATTACACTGTAGTGGGGTACAAAATGAAACCTTTCACATGTTGTCAGTGAACCAAAGTGACCGTGGCCTTTTTCAAAATTTTCAAAGTCCTTTTTGGCGCATTACCAGGTTTCCTAGTGTTATGTCACGGCCATCCACAGAGAGCCCAGCAAGACCAAATATATCTTTAATACAGTCATCTCTATCAATTTCTAAATAAAAGGGGTTTTTTTATAAAATATTTTAAAACCACAAAAAGCTTAATCTAAAATGCTACTGTTGATAGAAAATATGATTCTTTGTGTGTCAAGAGCAGAAAAGATTTAGTTCAGCTCGTCCTTGCAAAAGACTGAAAATTAAATTTGCAGCTGTAATATCTTTCTTATAATAGTTCTCTGAATTGGAGAAATTATGATTTTGCAGTCCAGGTTAATTCCCAAAGGCCCCGGCAAAGTGCTTGAGATTGAGCACTATGTGGTTATATTTATTATTGTCTTAAAAAGATGGAAACCCCAGTGAATCCACAGAAGACAGGTGGGGCATTCAGATTTATATCACCTCTGCTAATTAGGCAGAGTTTAGGCAGAGCGAGAGCCGAACATCTTGTATGTTACATCTCAGCAAATTCATTACAGAGTTTTTATTTAGAGTATGTGAAAGATTTCAGACTTGATCTTTAGAAAATCTATTTAAATTTAGCTACCAATATAAATTAAGTGCATTTTAATAATTCTTGATCAGTATTGTAGTCTATAGATCTATTACCAATAACCTCCACTTAAGGAGGCATGGTTGTTACCAGAATCTGAATATATTGAGGGGCTTGAGCCCAAATATTTTTTTTTTTAGAAACTGGTAACTATCTTCAATAAATGAGAAAAAAAAAAGGTCTCTATATACACATATATTATTTACTCACACACTGCCACAAGCATTGCTTTCTTTACCCACAATACATGTCATCCATTTGACAAGACCACAGTTGGGGCTTTAACCCCATAAGTCAACCCAACAAGATAATATATATATATATATATATATATATATATATATATATATATATTATATATGATATACTGTGTGTGTATATATATATATTTACAAGTACAATGATATTTTGTTTAAATATCTGCTGATCTCTAAATAGAAGTATTAAATAGCATATCACATTGTAAAAGGTTTATTCATCTAAAAATGTAATCCTTCATAAAATATGAATAAAAAAAATGTATCAAATATACTTTATTTTGCCTATGCCTCCTGCAATCCACCTCTGAAATCTGCTTTTCCTACTTCTCACTGAGAAACCTGAAAATCTTGCAGTTTACCTTTCCGTGTGTGTGTGTGTGTGTGTGTGTGTGTGTGTGTGTGTGTGTGTATGTGTATATATATATATATATATATATATATATATATATATATATATATATATATATTTATTATGTATGTGTGTATATATATATATATATATATATATACACATACATACACACACACACACACGCACACACATAGTACATACACACACACACACATACATACACTCACCGGCCAATTAGGTACACCTGTTCAATCACATGGCAGCAACTCAATGCATTTAGGCATCTGGACGTGGTAAAGACGACTTGCTGAAGTTCAAACGAAGCGTCAGAATGGGGAAGATTTAAGGATTTAAGTGACGTCGAACATGGCATGGTTGTTGGTGCCAGAAAGGCTGGTCTGAGTATTTCAAAAACTGCTGATCTACTGGGATTTTCACGCATAACCATCTCTAGGGTTTACAGAGAATGGTCAGAAAAAAAGGAAATATCCAATGAGCAGAAGTTGTGTAGACGAAAATGCCTTGTTGATGTCAGAGGAAAATGGGCAGACTGGTTTGAGATGTTAGAAAGGCAACAGTAACTCAAATAACCACTCATTATAACCAAGGTATGCAGAATATCATCTCTGAATGCACAACAGGTCGAACCTTGAAGCAGATGGGCTACATTGGGTGCCACTCCCTCCTGTCAGCTAAAAACAGGAAAAGGAGGCTACAATTCGTACACGCTCACCAAAATTGGACAATAGAAGATTGGAAAAATGTTGCCTGGTCTGATGAGTCTCGATTTCAGCTGTGACATTCAGATGGTTAGGGTTAAAATTTGGCGTAAACAATATGAAAGCATGGATGCATCCTGACTTGTATCAACGGTTCAGGCTGCTGGTGGTGGTGTAATGGTGTGGGGGATATTTTATTGGCACAATTTGGGCCCCTTAGTATCAAATGAGCACCATTTAAATGCCACGGCCTACCTGGGTATTGTTCCTGACCATGTCCATCCCTTTATCACTACAGTGTACCCATCTTCTGATGGCTACTTCCAGCAGGATAATGTACCATGTCACAAAGCTCAAATCATCTCAAACTGGTTTCTTGAACATAATGAGTTCACTGTACACCAATGGCCTCCAGTCACCAGCTCTCAATCTAATAGAGCACCTATGAGATGTGGTGGAACGGGAGATTCACATCATGGATGTGCAGCCGACAAATCTGCAGCGACTCTGTGATGCTATCATGTCAATATGGACTAAAATCTCTGAGGAATGTTTCCAATACTTTAGAACATATAAGGTTGGGGGTTATTTGAGTTAAATAGTAACAGATGCTGCTCCTATATACACATCAAAATAAATGTACAGTACCTTCAAATAAGAATGATACATTCATTATTTTTAATTACTTAGACCAATATCTGATGTGGATTCTAGGTTAGACAGATCAAAACAACTAGATAAACTAATTGTATAAAAAGATACAACATAGTTTGTAGCAAAGAACCCCACAAGAATATATTGATTCTTAACTCCAAAAAAATCTAATTTAATTCAGATGATTCTTCTATTGTTAAAAAGTTCCATTTCATTCATACATTATAGACTTTATTAAATAAACTAGGAACACACATTCATGCTGTAGCAAGGCAAGATAATTAAAACACTTAAACCTGGTTTAAAGGTTAATATAGATTAGCTCAAATATTCATAATGATTGTTTATGAGCCCACTGTTTTATATTATACTCAAGTAAGCTAAGCCCTTAGAATCCGAGGGCTGTATTACTTTTAAATGTTAATAACTAATAAAGTGGGCACCATAAATTCGTATGTAGAGATTTTTAAGAGATTATATATATATATATATATATATATATATATATATATATATATATATATATATATATATATATATATATATATATATAATGTTGTGAAACCCAGACAAGCAAATTAAAAACAACAAACAGGAGAGACACAGCTGCTCCTGTAGGACCCGTTTCCAATACCTTGTTAAAGCTATGCCACAAATAATTAATGGAGTTCTGAAGGCAAAAGGGGGTCCAAACCAGTACTAGCAAGGTGTACCTAATAAAGTGTCCGGTGAGTGTACATGATATTGTAGTTATAAAGTGAAAATGTATTGCTCCTTTTTTTTTTCTTTATGCTCTTAATTCGTAAAGTATGGAACTTCTCCCAGTATATTCTCTATAGTTCAAATCCACAACCCATCGGTAGAATCCCACATCCTCACGTTTGCCCTTAAAGGGACACTCAAGCCAAAATAAACTTTTATGATTCAGAAAGAGGATGTAGTTTTAAGACACTTTCCAATTTGCTTCCATTATCAAATATTGCAGTCTTATTATATTCACACTTTCTGTAGAACAAGATCCTACTGAGCATGTGCACAAGCTCACAGGGTATACGTATACTAGTCTGATGATTGGCTGATGTCTGTCACATGATACAGGGGGCCGGAAAATGGGAGAAAAATGATTTTGTCAGAAAAAAAAACAACAACAAAAAATACTGCTCATTTTAATTTCAGAGTAGGTGTTAAATGATTGTTTTTTTTATTATGCAATTCTACTGCATTGAGTGGTCCTTTAAGAGTTATGATACTGGAAGTGAGTGTGGTCAATAATATGCAGTAGAATGTTTTATCAATGTTTTCTCCCTGTTTTACCTTCCTTAAAGTCGTTAATTCTGTAATTCTTAAGAAAATGTGCCACATTGAAACATACATACAGTTAATCAAAAGAACAAGAATGTTTCCCACTGTATCCATGAAAAACTGTAAAAATGCATTTCCCTGCTCATTAAGCCAATAATAGCAGAACAAAGTTAAAAATAAAGAAATACACAAAGAATAATTCTGTAATTAGGAGCAGCTCTGATTTAGAAATTGGCAGAGAGTCAGAAAAGGCAGATAAGATGCAGCTTTTCATACCTACAAAAGATATTTTGTAACTAAGAGTCCATTATAAGGACACACTTTTTCATTCCCAGGATAATGCTGAGATCAGGTCAAGCTATAAACTAAAGAGACAGCAGGACAGAAAAACCTTTTTTCCTGCAGAAAGGTCTGAGAGTTGCGGACTTGATTATCTCATACAGATATAAAGGTTAGGAGGGCAACCATATCTGAGGTGGCGGCAGACTGCGCAGCTACAGGACGGAGCAGGAGGCTATTCTCAAGCAGAGCTACGTCTTATCCCTAGCAGCTTGGGGAAAAATGTTCTCAGACCTTCATCGTTATTATATTACTTCCCATTCAACAAAACCGGCTATAAAACTCAAAGACAATTAAGTGAATATTTTTTTGCTAATATTTAATCTCTTTAGTTCAAAGCGTCACATAGTTGTGCAAAATATTACCTATGGGCCGTAAAACCAAAAACAGAATTTATGCTTACCTGATAAATTACTTTCTCCAACGGTGTGTCCGGTCCACGGCGTCATCCTTACTTGTGGGATATTCTCTTCCCCAACAGGAAATGGCAAAGAGCCCAGCAAAGCTGGTCACATGATCCCTCCTAGGCTCCGCCTACCCCAGTCATTCGACCGACGTACAGGAGGAAATATGCATAGGAGAAACCATATGATACCGTGGTGACTGTAGTTAGAGAAAATAATTAATCAGACCTGATTAAAAAACCAGGGCGGGCCGTGGACCGGACACACCGTTGGAGAAAGTAATTTATCAGGTAAGCATAAATTCTGTTTTCTCCAACATAGGTGTGTCCGGTCCACGGCGTCATCCTTACTTGTGGGAACCAATACCAAAGCTTTAGGACACGGATGAAGGGAGGGAGCAAATCAGGTCACCTAAATGGAAGGCACCACGGCTTGCAAAACCTTTCTCCCAAAAATAGCCTCCGAAGAAGCAAAAGTATCAAATTTGTAAAATTTGGCAAAAGTGTGCAGTGAAGACCAAGTCGCTGCCTTACATATCTGGTCAACAGAAGCCTCGTTCTTGAAGGCCCATGTGGAAGCCACAGCCCTAGTGGAGTGAGCTGTGATTCTTTCAGGAGGCTGCCGTCCGGCAGTCTCATAAGCCAATCGGATAATGCTTTTAAGCCAAAAAGAAAGAGGTAGAAGTTGCTTTTTGACCTCTCCTTTTACCAGAATAAACAACAAACAAAGAAGATGTTTGTCTGAAATCTTTAGTAGCCTCTAAATAGAATTTTAGAGCACGGACTACGTCCAAATTGTGTAACAAACGTTCCTTCTTTGAAACTGGGTTCGGACACAAAGAAGGTACAACTATCTCCTGGTTAATATTTTTGTTGGAAACAACTTTCGGAAGAAAACCAGGCTTAGTACGCAAAACCACCTTATCTGCATGGAACACCAGATAGGGCGGAGAACACTGAAGAGCAGATAACTCTGAAACTCTTCTAGCAGAAGAAATTGCAACCAAAAACAAAACTTTCCAAGATAATAACTTAATATCTACGGAATGTAAGGGTTCAAACGGAACCCCTTGAAGAACTGAAAGAACTAGATTTAGACTCCAGGGAGGAGTCAAAGGTCTGTAAACAGGCTTGATTCTAACCAGAGCCTGAACAAACGCTTGAACGTCTGGCACAGCTGCCAGCCTTTTGTGAAGTAAAACAGATAAAGCAGAGATCTGTCCCTTCAGAGAACTTGCAGATAATCCTTTCTCCAAACCTTCTTGTAGAAAGGATAGAATCTTAGGAATTTTTATCTTGTTCCATGGGAATCCTTTAGATTCACACCAACAGATATATTTTTTCCATATTTTATGGTAAATTTTTCTAGTTACAGGCTTTCTGGCCTGAATCAGAGTATCTATCACAGAATCTGAAAACCCACGCTTTGATAAAATCAAGCGTTCAATCTCCAAGCCGTCAGTTGGAGGGAAACCAGATTCGGATGTTCGAATGGACCTTGAACAAGAAGGTCCTGTCTCAAAGGTAGCTTCCATGGTGGAGCCGATGACATATTCACCAGGTCTGCATACCAAGTCCTGCGTGGCCACGCAGGAGCTATCAAGATCACCGAAGCCCTCTCCTGATTGATCCTGGCTACCAGCCTGGGAATGAGAGGAAACGGTGGGAATACATAAGCTAGGTTGAAGGTCCAAGGTGCTACTAGTGCATCTACTAGTCGCCTTGGGATCCCTGGATCTGGACCCGTAGCAAGGAACCTTGAAGTTATGACGAGAGGCCATCAGATCCATGTCTGGAATGCCCCATAATTGAGTTATTTGGGCAAAGATTTCCGGATGGAGTTCCCACTCCCCCGGATGGAATGTCTGACGACTCAGAAAATCCGCTTCCCAATTTTCCACTCCTGGGATGTGGATTGCAGACAAGTGGCAGGAGTGATCCTCCGCCCATTGAATTATCTTGGTCACTTCCTCCATCGCCAGGGAACTTCTTGTTCCCCCCTGATGGTTGATATATGCAACAGTCGTCATGTTGTCTGATTGAAACCTTATGAATTTGGCCTTTGCTCGTTGAGGCCAAGCTTTGAGAGCATTGAATATCGCTCTCAGTTCCAGAATGTTTATCGGGAGAAGAGATTCTTCCCGAGACCATAGACCCTGAGCTTTCAGGGGTTCCCAGACCGCGCCCCAGCCCACCAGACTGGCGTCGGTCGTGACAATGACCCACTCTGGTCTGCGGAAGCTCATTCCCTGTGACAGGTTGTCCAGGATCAGCCACCAACGGAGTGAATCTCTGGTCTTTTGATCTACTTGAATCGTCGGAGACAAGTCTGTATAATCCCCATTCCACTGTCTGAGCATGCACAGTTGTAATGGTCTTAGATGAATTCGTGCAAAAGGAACTATGTCCATTGCTGCAACCATCAATCCTATTACTTCCATGCACTGCGCTATGGAAGGACGAAGAACAGAATGAAGTACTTGACAAGAGCTTAGAATTTTTGATTTTCTGACCTCTGTCAGAAAAATCCTCATTTCTAAGGAATCTATTATTGTTCCCAAGAAGGGAACTCTTGTTGACGGGGACAGAGAACTTTTTTCCTTGTTCACTTTCCATCCGTGAGATCTGAGAAAGGCTAGGACGATGTCCGTATGAGCCTTTGCTTTTGACAGAGACGACGCTTGAATCAGGATGTCGTCCAAGTAAGGTACTACTGCAATGCCCCTTGGCCTTAGAACCGCTAGAAGGGACCCTAGTACCTTTGTGAAAATTCTCGGAGCAGTGGCTAATTCGAATGGAAGTGCCACAAACTGGTAATGCTTGTCCAGAAAAGCGAACCTTAGGAACTGATGATGTTCCTTGTGGATAGGAATATGTAGGTACGCATCCTTTAAATCCACGTGGTCATAAATTGACCTTCCTGGATGGTGGGAAGGATCGTTCGAATGGTTTCCATTTTGAACGATGGAACCCTGAGAAATTTGTTTAGGATCTTGAGATCTAAAATTGGTCTGAATGTTCCCTCTTTTTTGGGAACTATGAACAGGTTGGAGTAAAACCCCATCCCTTGTTCTCCTATTGGAACTGGATGAATTACTCCCATCTTTAACAGGTCTTCTACACAATGTAAGAATGCCTGTCTTTTTATTTGGTTTGAAGATAATTGAGACCTGTGGAACCTTCCCCTTGGGGGTAGTTCCTTGAATTCTAGGAGATAACCTTGAGAAACTATTTCTAGTGCCCAAGGATCCTGAACATCTCTTGCCCAAGCCTGAGCAAAGAGAGAAAGTCTGCCCCCCACCAGATCCGGTCCCGGATCGGGGGCCATCCCTTCATGCTGTTTTGGTAGCAGTGGCAGGCTTCTTGGCCTGCTTACCCTTGTTCCAGCCTTGCATCGGTCTCCAGGCTGGTTTGGGTTGTGAAGTATTACCCTCTTGCTTAGAGGATGTAGAATTAGAGGCTGGTCCGTTTCTGCGAAAGGGACGAAAATTAGGCTTATTTTTAGCCTTAAAAGACCTATCCTGAGGGAGGGCGTGGCCCTTTCCCCCGGTGATGTCTGAAATAATCTCTTTCAAATCAGGACCAAACAGTGTTTTACCCTTGAAAGGGATGTTAAGCAATTTTGTCTTGGAAGACACATCCGCTGACCAAGACTTTAGCCAAAGCGCTCTGCGCGCCACGATAGTAAACCCTGAATTTTTCGCCGCTAATCTAGCTAATTGCAAAGCGGCATCTAAAATAAAAGAGTTAGCCAATTTAAGTGCATGAACTCTGTCCATAACCTCCTCATATGAAGATTCTTTATTGAGCGACTTTTCTAGTTCTTCGAACCAGAAACACGCTGCCGTAGTGACAGGAACAATGCATGAAATTGGTTGTAGAAGGTAACCTTGCTGAACAAACATCTTTTTAAGCAAACCCTCTAATTTTTTATCCATAGGATCTTTGAAAGCACAACTATCTTCTATAGGAATAGTAGTGCGTTTGTTTAGAGTAGAAACCGCCCCCTCGACCTTGGGGACTGTCTGCCATAAGTCCTTTCTGGGGTCGACTATAGGTAAAAGAGTTATAATCTGCAAAATATGCTTAGCAAAGTAATCGTTTTAGCCCAGAAAAATGTCTACCAGTTTTTTAAGCCCTTATGAAGCCCTTTATTCTTTTACTTAATCTAAGAAAATGGCTTAATGGTCCCCATAGGGGAAATGACAGCCTTCCAGCATTACATAGTCTTGTTAGAAATGTGGCCAGTCATACCTCAAGCAGAAAAGTCTGCCAACTGTTTCCCCCAACTGAAGTTACTTCATCTCAACAGTCCTGTGTGGAAACAGCAATCGATTTTAGTAACGTTTGCTAAAATCATCTTCCTCTTACAAACAGAAATCTTCATCTCTTTTCTGTTTCAGAGTAAATAGTACATACCAGCACTATTTTAAAATAACAAACACTTGATTGAAGGATAAAAACTACATTTAAACACCAAAAAACTCTTAACCATCTCCGTGGAGATGTTGCCTGTGCAACGGCAAAGAGAATGACTGGGGTAGGCGGAGCCTAGGAGGGATCATGTGACCAGCTTTGATGGGCTCTTTGCCATTTCCTGTTGGGGAAGAGAATATCCCACAAGTAAGGATGACGCCGTGGACCGGACACACCTATGTTGGAGAAAAATCATCGTCATGAAGTAAAATCTCTTAAAATTTGCCCATCTAAAATTCTTTGAGGGGCTTCACACTATTGACAAGACTTCTTAAAGACACATGAAAACCAACATTTTTCTTTCGTGATTCAGACAGAGCATACAATTTAAGAAAAAAATTTCAATTTACTTCTATTATTAAATAGACTTTGTTCTTTTGGTATTCTTTCAGATCTAGATAGGTAGGTCGCACATTTTTGGAGCAGTGTTTCCATGACAGGAAACACTGCTGTCACCTACTGTTCTTGCTAATGTATAACAGTTTTTTTTGGCGTTATGTCCCTTTAAATAATCTCAGACCAGAGAGTTTTAGATTGGCTACTGTAACAGAAATTCTCTTTCACAAAGCAACTGCAGTTGCCCCAAATTAAAGATGGGAGTACAGTGCCTTTAGTGATATTAGTTCCTCATTACTGAACTAAAGGACCAGTAAATACAGTAGATTTGCATAATGAACTAACACATGATAACAAGACAATGCAATAGCACTTAGTCTAAACTCAACATTTCAAAGTTATGTCTGTCTATTTCCACTCCTCCTGTATCATGTGACAGCCATCAGCCAATCACAAATGCATATATTTGCATACAAAGAGAGAAGCGCTCTACCAGGAACGAACAATAGCTCATTGGCTTGTTCTATGGCGATTTACCACCCGGAAGCAGCCTCTTTTAGACCAGTGTGCTTTTCACAGAAGAAAACTTTCCTGAAGTATATCAGTCTGATCCTGCCAAGTAAGGTCAGTCCAGCCCCGAAATACCAGGCAATTCTCCTCTGAACAAGGAACATGACAACCCCAGACGATCGTTTCGGCCTCCTATGGGCCTCGTCAGTGAGGTGC
Organism: Bombina bombina; assembly: GCF_027579735.1. Taxonomy (NCBI): domain Eukaryota; kingdom Metazoa; phylum Chordata; class Amphibia; order Anura; family Bombinatoridae; genus Bombina; species Bombina bombina. The sequence continues at coordinate 1,404,194,829 of NC_069499.1, read as the reverse complement.
AGCCGCATTCCTCTAAGCACACTGGGCAAGGAGTCCACGTCTGGTTTCCCCCATCACCCATAGGGAGACTTCCCCAGGGTCATAATAATTTGCATACAAAGAGAGAAGCGCTCTACCAGGAACGAACAACAGCTCAGTGGCTTGTTCTATGGCGATTTACCACCCGGAAGCAGCCTCTTTTAGACCAGTGTGCTTTTCACAGAAGAAAACTTTCCTGAAGTATATCAGTCTGATCCTGCCAAGTAAGGTCAGTCCAGCCCCGAAATACCAGGCAATTCTCCTCTGAACAAGGAACATGACAACCCCAGACGATCGTTTCGGCCTCCTATGGTGGCCCCTAAGTGTAATGCGGGAATCCAGACGTGGACCCGTTGCTCAGTGTGCCTAGAGGGATATGGCTGCACCTCACTGACGAGGCCCATAATAGGCCGAAACGTACGTCTGGGGATTTGCTGTTTATCTCGTTCAGAGAAGAATTGCCTGGTATTTTGGGGCTGGACTGTACTGTGAAGTCAGGATCATACTGATATGCTTCAGGAAAGTTTTTCTCTGTGAAAGGCACATGTTGAGCAAAAAGAGGCTGCTTCTTGGGTGGTAACTAGCCATAGAACAAGCTATTATGCTATTGTTCGTTTCCAGGTTGAGCGCTTCTCTCTTTTTATTTATGCAAATTATGACATTTTGCGAAGTCTCCCTAAGTGTGATGCGGGAATCCAGACATGGACCCGTTGCTCAGTGTGCCTAGAGGGATATGGCTGCACCTCACTGACGAGGCCCACAATAGGACGAAACGTACGTCTGGGGTTTTGCTGTTTCTCTCGTTCAGAGAAGAATTGCCTGGTATTTCGGGGCTGGACTGTACTGTGAAGTCAGGATCAGACTGATATGCTTCAGGAAAGTTTTTCTCTGTGAAAGGCACATGTTGAGCAAAAAGAGGCTGCTTCTTGGGTGGTAACTAGCCATAGAACAAGCTATTATGCTATTGTTCGTTTCCAGGTTGAGCGCTTCTCTCTTTTTATTTATACAAATGCATATATGTATATTCTGTGAATTCTTGCACATGCTCAGTAGAAGCTGGTGAAAAAAGTGTAAATATATAAAGACTGCACATTTTGTTAATGGAAGTAAATTGGAAAGTTGGTTAAAATTGAATGCTCTATCTGAATCATGAAAGTTTAATTTTGACTTTAATGTCCCTTAAGCCATCTCACATTACAGCATTATTATGGTACATCCATTTTTTTTTAAAACTATTTTAATATACAGAATGTTTATGTGTCACTATATATGTAATAGACATAACACCTGTGCACTATCACCAACCTTTTATGGTAGTTTATTTCATATTTAGCAATTGCATATAGCAGATGAGTGGCTAATTAGGGAATTTATATATTTATATATATATATATATATATATATATATATAAAATAAAAAATTAAACCAATCGATATGCCAGCTCACCTAATCTGTTCAAACATGGGGCCCTGGTTAACTAAACTATTTTTAACTATGGGCGCTCAGGGACATAGTGTAAAATATGCTCATGAAAAAAAAGAGGGATAGAACAAGAACAGATAAGATAAAAGTATGTCCTAGCCAGCACATCTACTTAAAAAAGATATGAGCCTCAAGGTAATGTGTGTGGTAGTAGCCAGTCCCAAGGTAACAGACTCCCTTTCCAGAGATGTATCTCAGTACAAGTAGAATATGGAAACAGAATTAATTAAATTAGTAAATAGAAAACAGAGACAAATATACATATGGTTATACAAATCTAAAAAAATGTCAGGTACTTAGTAATAGTGTCTACTAAAAACATACAATTACACCAATGGCCATTGGATATTAGATAAATATCACCAAAAAAGAGCTCAGTCACTAAGGTCATGCAGGATCCATATTGGAAAAACTTAGATGGAACTAAACCAACTCCAAACCATGTATCAATTTTAATCCTTGAGTTAAGTGATGGCTAGGACATACTTTTATCTTATCTGTTTTGTTCTATCCCTCTTTTTTCTATAGATAGAGATACATTTAGAGATATATAGATATACATATACTCCTGCACTGTTACAGGGTCAAGGATACATGCCAGTCTCTCTAGGAGTAGTAGAAAACCCACATTTTTTTAATGTTAAATTAAAAGAAAAGCAGATATAAAAGAATAAATTTACTGCACATTAACATTTTATGACAAATTAAGTTGAATAAATGAGTTTAAATTCCCATTAAACAATACAGGCATGAGATTGGCATGTAACGTGTGGCAACCTGCATCTGATAAGCAAAAGATCATATCTGAAAATGACTGCACTGTAAGCTCAGCCTTAAACAAACCGGTAAAAAAAGAAGGTTATTGTACAGCCAGGATTCACAAATACCTGCAGGATTTTTCTGCGTGTCTAAACAAATTAGGTGCTCATAAATGGTTCAAACAAGTACTTCAGGCTGATGAACCACAACAATTTGTAAAAGGGCACAACAAGCCTTGGGAGGGTCTAGCGAAGTTTGATGTACATGAGAGGTGAATTGTTCTGTAGTTCATAATGGTTCAGATACAGAATAGTCTGGGGCAGGATTTAAAAACTTCAGGTCTACATGGTAATGTGTAAGTAGTAAAACACACATGCTGCTATGAAGTCTGACCTGAAGGCTATTTTTTAAGTGATGCACGGTGCACAGCTGAAAAGGGAAGCTATTACCCAGTACAAACCCATATTACACACACTCCCCTAGGTTCAAAGCACTCTTGAGAGAGTATTTCCAATTTAATCTGCTAACATAAGGTGCCAATTCTCTAATATTTAAAAAGCTACCTTACATGCAATGGTTTTTAAACTAGCTACTGGATAAGATAGATAGATAGATAGATAGATAGATAGATAGATAGATAGATGAAAAAGTTTTGTGGACCCTTTGGAATTACCAGGATTCCTACATTGATTACTCGAATTGTGGTCTGATCTTCATCTAAATCACACAAATAGACACAAACACAATCTGACTAAACTAACAACACACAGTTGTATTGTGTGTATTGTATTTAGTAACTTGTGCAAGTCTTATAAACAGCTACAGGTAATGTTTGGTGGAGGTTGCTGCTAAATGAGGATCTACAACATTGAGGATGAATTTTGGACCATTATTTCAAACAAATATGGTTCAGCACATCAATATTTCTGGGTTTTCTTGTTTGCACAGATCTCTTCAACTCATACCCAGCATTTCATTGTGTGCTTTGGGTCATTGTCTTGTTGCATCACCCAATCTCTTTTAAAGGAATATGAAACCCAAAAAATTATCCTGTGATTCAGATAGAACATACAATTTAAAAAAAAATAATAAAAGTTTACAATTTACTTCTATTATCCCATGTTCTGTTTTGTTGAAAAGATAACTAGGTACTCTCTGGCGCACTATATAGAAGAAAAAATGTGTCTCTTTTGCATGTGGATAACATTCTTGCAAAACTGCTGCCATATAGAATGAAGAAAAAGTGATTATAGAAGTAAATTAGAAAGTTGTTTCAAATTGTATGCTCTATCTGAATTACAAAAAAAAAATTTGGGGTTTTATGTCCCTTGAAGCTTGAGGTCATGGACTGCTGCCCTGACATTCTCCTCTAAAATGTCTTAAGACCTGAATTCATTTTTCCCTCAATGATTGCAAGATATCCAGGCCCTGGGGCATTCTCCTTCCACCATGCTTCACAATTGGGATGGGGTTTTGGTGCTGGTGTGCAGTTCTTTTTTTCCTGAGCACAGCACATTTTCCCAGAAGTTCCATGGAACATCCAGGTAGCTTTAGATTCTTTTACAACCATTTCAGGATTGCCTTCAGCAGTGGACTGGGCCGGAGGACAGATTGGCAATTGCCCCCAGGTCACTCTTGGTGATGGAATCAGGGCCACTGCAGAAGGGGCAGTGCGTTTTTTTTGTTTTTTTTTGGTAATCCATTTAAATGTTTATCTGTCTGTCTGTAGCATGTGTATATAAACATACATACATACGTATGAGTGTGTTGGAATGGTTAGTAGCTGTAGATGGATTCACACCATACCATCTATCCATAGACTGCCCTGCTATTGACAGAGCTGTGTCTGCCCAGCCCACTGCCCGATTTACTCCTCAGCTGTGGGTTGCTGTCCTGGTTAATATATATATATATATATATATATATATGTATATATGTGTGTGTGTGAAATATAGCAATTTAAAAAGGGGTGGGTTGATATACCTGGAGATTGGGGAATACTTGCAGCCCGGGTCAAAAGTGGCAAGACCTCTCCTGTTTTACCTGTTGTGCTCTTGATCTTTGTAAGACGCCCACTCTTAGGAAGAGTAGCAACAGTCCTGAAATTTCTACTTTGTAGACAATTTGTTTTACTGTGGATTGATGAATACCCATGTTTTTACCAATGCTTTTGTAACCTTTTGCAGCTTTGCGCATCTCTAATAATGCACCTTCTTAGGCCCTGTGAAAGTTTTTGGGTTCGAGGCATGGATCACACTAACTACTCTGTCTTGAGAAGAACCGAACAGTAACCAGGCTTTGTGTGCCTTTATTTAAAGGGCAGGGCACTTGTGAGAACTGCACTTACTCTCATGTTCTTAAAGGGACAGTATACACACATTTTCATATAACTGCATGTAATAGACACTACTATAAAGAATAAGCTGCACAGATACTGATATACAAATCCAGTATAAAACTGTTTAAAAACTTACTTAGAAGCTCTCAGTTTAGCTCTGTTGAAAAGGAAGCTGGAAAGCCCACTGCAAGTGGGAAATAAGACACTCCCCCCTCCCCCTTCTTTTGCATATGAAAAGACCCCTTACACAAACAGGAACAAGAAGGAGTAGATATCTGACCGTATTCTCATAAAACGTTGGGGCTTGGTTAGGAGTCTGAAAATCAGAGCAATGTTATTTAAAAATAAGAAAAACTATACATTAAAAAAAAAAAAATAAACTTTATGGGCTTTATAAATAGATCATCTACAAAACATTTTTGCAAATAAAAAAATGAGTGTATAATGTCCCTTTAATTAAAACACCTGACACCAAATCACTTTTGGAGTAGTCATTAACACAGAGTTTCACTGTGAATGATTAATCAATGTCTTCAATAAAAAGTACAACTGTTTGCGTGTTATTAGTTTAGTCAGATTGTGCTGGTCTATAATTGAGATTTAGATGAAGATCAAACCACATTAATAATCAATGCAGAAACCCAGGTAATGCCAAAGGGTTCAGCAACTTTTTCTTGCAACTGAATCTATACAAATACACACACTGAGCTGCATGCATGTAACTGTTTAAATGGATATACAGTGCTCCTATGGTAAAAAATAAACAAATATGTTAAATCAAAATAACCTAAAATGTAACAGATTGCCATTTTTGTTGTTGTTTTTTTTAATACAAAAAACTTGCTTGTTTTCATACAAAATTAGCACTTAGAATTTCTCACGGTAGCCCCTTCCCCCAGAATGATTTTCAAAACATAAGTTTCATTCTGCCAGTTCTGAGCATGAGCAAATCTGACCCAGTGTTAATCTAGTTTTAATTTAATACTAAACCAACTCTGGACGTTTTATGATTTCATGCTAGATAAAACTTCCTATAGAGACCACAGCCTCCTGGTAAAGCAGTGACAGGAAGTAACGGACACTGCACAAATGAAGTATTAAAAAAAAAAATAAGGTAACATTTATTTAAATAGCTGAACAATACATATTGCAATGATTTCTATTAAAGGAACACTCAAGTCAAAATTAAACTTTCATGATTCAAATAGAGCATGCAATTTTAATCAACTTTCCAAATTACCTCCATTAACAAAATGTGCACAGTCTTTTTATATTTAAACGTTTTGAGTCACCAGCTCCTACTGAGCATGTGCAAGAATTCACAGAATAAGCGTGTATGCGTTTGTGATTGGCTGATGGCTGTCACATGGTACGTGTATGCATTTGTGATTTGCTGATGGCTGTCACATGGTGCAGGGGGAGTGGAAATAGACATAACTTAGAATTGTCAGGAAAAAAAAAATCTACTACTCAATTGAAGTTCAGACTAAGTGCTATTATTTATTTATTTATTTATTTGTAAAATATTTTACCAGGAAGGATACATTGAGATTTCTCTCATTTTCAATTATGTCCTGGGTCCACAAAACATTGCATTGATAGAGTAGGGTACAATAAAAATACAAAAACAATAGTAATACACAATATATGCAAAAATTTAACATAGAACAGGTAGGAAATATATAAATCAACCATGACAGGAGTATTCTGTTCTGAGATATGTAGAGAGGGATCTCTTAAAGGATATTAGGCATGGGGAAGGTTTGAAAGTGTGCGGGAGGTCATTCCATAATTGTGGTGCTCTGTAGGAAAAGGAGGATCAAGCTGCTTTCTTTTTGTATTGAGGCAAGCTAAATAATGTGGTGGTACTGGATCGGAGGTTATAGGAGGTGGAAATAACCGGTGAGAGCATACTACTCAGGTAGGGTGGGAGCTTCCCAGAAAGGCTCTTAAACACAAGGCAGGAAAGATGGAGGGTGCGTCGAGATTACAGCGACAGCCAGTTTAGTTATTTTAGCATGTCACAACGGTGGGTCCTGTAGTTACATTGTAGCACAAAGCGGCAGAACGAGTTATACAGTGTATTAAGTTTATTAAGCGGTGCAGGTGCATATACTACATCCCTGTAATCCATGTTAGGCATCAGCATTTGCTGTACAATCTTTTCCTTTACTATAGGGCTGAGGCAGGATTTGTTTCTGTACAGGGCACCTAGTTTTGGATAAAGTTTAGATGCAAGTTTTTCTATGTGGAGGCCAAAAGATAGATTAGGGTCTAACAACATATCCAAGTACTTGAAAGAGTGGACTGCGTTCAGTGTGCAATTGGATTTTGTTTTGATGCGTAGTTGAGAATTTTGTAATTTAGGTCTCATTCCAAAGATCATTGTGACAGTTTTGTCAGTGTTTAGGAAGAGTTTTTTTTTTTTTTGAGATCCACTTTTCTACCTCTGTGAACTGGTCTTGGAGCACTGCTTCAAGCTGTGGCATATTGGAGTTGTTTGCATAGATTACCGTGTCATCTGCGTACATGTGTACAGTTGAGGATTTGCAGACATTAGGCAGATCATTTATAAATAATGTGAATAATAGGGGGCCGAGAATTGAACCTTGGGAAACACCACATGTGATTGGGAGAGGGAGGGAGTCACTGTCAGAAATGGAGACATATTGTAATCAATCCGATACATATGATCGAAACCAGGTTAATGGACGATCAGCAATACCAGAGTTTTTTAGTTTGAGCAGTAGTATGTCGTGGTCTGTGTCAAAAGACTTTGCAAACTCAAGAAAAACAGCTCCAGTTAGGTCTCCTTGTTCCATGCCAGTTTGGATGTTGTTACAAACTTTTAGGAGGGCAGTTGTAGTGGAGTGATTCGGACGAAAACCTGATTGATCAGGGGTCAGATAGTTAAAATTGTTGGTAATACTCACATAGTTGTGTATGGCAAGATTTTTGGCAATACTGGGAGCACTGATATAGGGCGATAGTTAGAAACCAAGGTTAACTCCCCACTTTTATGGATAGGCACTACTCTTGCAGTTTTCCAAAGTTTGGGTATGTATCCAGACACCAAGGATTCATTAATTAGGGTTGTGACAGGTTTAGCAATTGCTGGCGCACTGAGCTTCAACAGCATTGCTGGGATTTGATCAGGTCCAGACTGTTTTTTCATTTTTAGATTATTAAGGTGTTTCTTAATGACATTGATGGGTACAGGTCTAAAATTGAACTCCTCTATATTGGGTCTTTGCTGTTTTAGTGGGGCCTGATCCACATTTGTAGTTTCAGGATGCGTGTCATTTATTACTTTGTCAATCAGGGTGGTGGGGCATCCGACAAATAACTATTAAAGGCATTTGTTACTACTAAGGGGAGTTGCAGGGTTTGGTTGCCCACATTGACAGTGGGGGGGGGGGGGGGGTTGGGAGTGGATTGGTGGATTTTGTAAGTTATTTATGAGTTTCCAAAACTTTCTAGGGTTTGATATGTTATTGTTCAGATTTTCACAGAAATATTGGGCCTTGGCCAATTTTGTTTGTTCAGTGCATATATTTCGCCATTGTCTATATACACAGTGATCGTTCATAGAGCCAGTATGCTTGAATTTTGACCACAATAAATCCTGAAACTGGTACATTTGAATGAGGTCAGATGTGATTGTCTATTGCATTGTCTTGTTATCTTGCATTTGCTGATTATGCAAATCTACTGTGTTGACTGGTCCTTTAAGTATATACCACTGCTTAGTGATTGTTTATTACAACAATGAAACAAACTGTTTGACATCCCTTTAATTTACAGATAAATACAAACCAGAGACGTACACAATTTGGTAAAAAACGTATCCTAATACAAACCAGAGACGTACACGATTTGGTAAAAAACGTATACTATGCTGTCTTAACCAGGTGCCTATTATGTGCCACTCATTTTATTACCAGCAGATCTACTGTAGTCTAGTTTTCACTAATTGTGTTTGCCCCCCTCCCCTATACATAAATATACAAATACACATTTTATTTATTATTATTTTTTATTTTTTTACTATGTTTCAACACAACAGTACATCCTGAATGATTAGATAAAGGGAATTTACAGAAAACCATTAACTATCAATTATATGATCATCTAGCTAATAATGAACAATTACTGGAACATGTTTGATAATCTGTGACTACACAAAGCCGGCATAAACAGGGAAACCTTCTTTAGTCTCCATTCTTACATTCTTCTGATGGTTCAGTAAGAAACCCATCTGCTTAAACCTCTCATTTGCGCAAAATTCTCATTTTTAAATAAGCCCTCATTAAAATTATCAAAGACAAGCTGCCCTATTACAGCAGAGAAGACAGCAGGCTTCTGTTTCCCCCCCCCCCCTGTATATACTGATCATTAGAGAGATTTTTTTTCAGAAGTCTAATTTACCCATTGTTTCTAACTAGGTTATTACATAAATTAATTAATAGACAGACTAATAAATGCTAGTGTAAGTAATATCTGTATGGCAGAGTGGGGTGAAAGTGCTGCCTTCAACAGTGGTGCTATGTTACCCTATTGGCAAAGTTGAAGTTTTATTAATTGGGTTTTGTGGATATGGTTTAAATACATTTACATCAAAATGAGTAATTACAGATACAGAACCATGGTGTGGTGGTAGCAACCGTGCAAAGGGAGGAGAGAGCCCACAGGCCATTAGAGAGAGAAAACAGGTAAAAGGGAAGGGTAACGACCAGTATAAAGAATTAGCACAATATATAAAAGACAAGTTATAAAAGAAATGAGGTAACAAGGGCAAAATGAAGCAGATAACACGTAAATAACTGAGGAGAGAGACTGCCAAGCAATGGATAAAATACACACCCAGGAAATAATGGATGAAAGAGACAGTCAGGACAATGAATAAAACACACCCAGGAGACAGCCAAGACAAGGGATAGGAGAGACAGCCAAGACAAGGGATAGGAGAGACAGGCAAGGCAAGGGATAGGAGAGACAGGCAAGGCAAGGGATAGGAGAGACAGGCAAGACAAGGGATAGGAGAGACAGGCAAGGCAAGGGATAGGAGAGACAGGCAAGGCAAGGGATAGGAGAGACAGGCAAGGCAAGGGATAGGAGAGACAGGCAAGGCAAGGGATAGGAGAGACAGGCAAGGCAAGGGATAGGAGAGACAGGCAAGGCAAGGGATAGGAGAGACAGGCAAGGCAAGGGATAGGAGAGACAGGCAAGGCAAGGGATAGGAGAGACAGGCAAGGCAATGGATAGGAGAGACAGGCAAGGCAATGGATAGGAGAGGCAATGGCAAAGACAAGGAACAGGGGAGACTGCTACAACAAAGAACAGGAAAGACAAATAGGTAGGGGATAAAAAAAAAAGAATAACCGGAGAGTATTATAAAATACAAAAGCAGAGAAAAAAAAAAGACACCAGAACCAGTGACAAGCCAAGTATGAAATGTCCAGAACAATGGAGACAACCGAGACAATGCACAACAGATCAAGAGCAGGGAAAACCACAACAAGAACAGGAGACAGACCGGAATTAAAAATCATGTGGTGCTCCAGGATTACACTAGATGTACACTAGATTTGTACTGGAAGTAGATTCCTCAATATCATTACTGTTTTGGCAGCAGCATAAATAAAACAGACATACTGCATTTTAGACGTGTGCCACAGTATTGCCAGGCTGAGCGCAGTTACCACAGCCCCAAACACTAGTCACTTCCCCACTGTAGAAGGCTTAACCCATAAATCAGTCTTTTCTTGGGAGTCTATCTGGATTAGCAACTGTAGTTCACTGTGTTATTCTGGCCCCAACCTGCAGAGCAATAAACATCTCTATCCCTAATGACTGCTCCTTTACTTATAGCTAATGAGCAACAGCAAAAGCACTGTAGTTTTAGTAACTTCTTGCTAATTGCTGCCTGGAGGGGGGTAGGGGAGGCTGGATATTTGGTTAACAATGTACCCACTGATACTTGCCTGCAGTTACAGGATTATGGGAAGTGCTTTAATCAAGGAAAATACAGGTATTTAAACCGCTAGGTATTTGGTTTTCTTTAGTTTCATCATATTTAGTGTAAACAGGACTTGCTTATCAAATATACATACACTTTGTTTTAAAGGGACACTCAACTCAAAATGTTTTATTGTTTTAAAAGATAGATAATCCCTTTATTACCCATTCCCCAGTTTTGCACAGAAAACATTGTTATATTAATACATTTTTTACCTCTTATAGCTGCTAACCATCTTCTGACGGCCCCCTGATCACATGACTATCTATTGACTTGCATTTAAAGGGCCATAATACCCAAATGTTTAAACACTTGAAAGTGATGCAGCATAGCTGTAAAAAGTGGATTAGAAAATATCACCTGAACATCTCTATGTAAAAAAGAAAGATATTTTACCTCAAAAGTTCCTCAGTAGCCACCTCCCATTGTAAAGGATTTCTAAGCAGCATTTTAGTGTGTTTGTCCTGGGACATCTGAAGGGACTAGCATCGTGCACTCTCATATTATTTCACCAATCAGGTAAAGGAAGCTTACTATGAAATCTCATAAATCTTAAGTCAAATCTCATGAGATCACAGTAAGAGTTCATGACCTCAGCACTGCTGATGCTGATTGGCTGCTGTTCATTTCTTCATTTTTTAAAATTTGTTTACCTGCAGCTGGGAACCGCTGAGTATAACTTTTACACAGAACTTACTCTGGTGAGCTGAGGAGATTGTGAGGTAAAATATCTTCCTTTTTTACATAGAGATGATCAGGTGATATTTTCCGGTCAGCTTTTTACAGTTATACTGCATCAGTTTCAAGTGATTTAGCATATGTGCATTATGTCCCTTTAAGCCAATTAGTGCTGTGTTGTTAGAATCCACGGGCATCAGCACAATGTTATCTATATGGCTCACATTAACTAGCTTTCCCTGATGTGAAAATCAAATACAAAAGTATGTGATCATGGGGCTGTCTATAGGGACTTAGAAACAGACAGAAATTTAGAGGTTTAAAGGTTATAAACTTTATATAAAGTATATTACTATAACCATGTTTGTGCTAAAGCTGGGGTATGGGTAGTAAAGGCATTATCTATGTTTTTAAACAACAACAATTTTTGTGTTGACTGTCTTAAATAAGAAGCTAACGCAGCTTCTAAAATGATAATTGCCTTGATAGATCAAAGTGAGCGATTGACAATCTCATTGACATTGCAAGGGGTTAGCATTATCTTAATATTATATGATTGCATTTCTTAAAGGGACAGTAAACACCAGAATTTTTGTTGTTTAAAATGGTAGATCATCCCTTTATTACCCATTCCCCAATTTTGAATAACCAACACAGTTATAATAATATACTTTTCACCTCTGTGATTACCTTGTATCTATGCCTCTGCAAACTGACCCCTTATTTCAGTTCTTTTGACAGTCTTGCATTTTTTGCCAATCAGTGCTGACTCCTAGGAGCTTCACGTGCCTGAGCTCAATGTTATCTATATGAAACACATGAACTTACGACCTCTAGTGGTGAAAAACTGTCAAAATGCTTTCAGATTAGAGGCAGTCTTCAAAGTCTAAGAAATTAGCATATGAACCTCCTAGATTTAGCTTTCAACTAAGACTACAAAGAGAACAAAGCAAAATTGGAAATAAAAGTAAATTGGAAAGTTGTTTCAGATTACATGCCCTATTTAAATTATGAAAGATTTTTTTTTTACTTTACTGTCCCTTTAAAGGGACACTAAGACCACTTTTTTCTTTCATGATTCAGGATGCAATTTTAAAGTGATGGTAAATCTTAGTGTTTGTGAAATGCTAGGATTTACCATTGGAACAAATAAAGGGGACTTTTAGTCATGAAGTATAAAATACTTCATGCTGAAAGTTCCATTATTTGTTTGAAGCGTTCGCCGCACTAAGCTCCTCAAGCAGGCCACGGCAGAATGCTATTTTGCTGCAAAGTGACGTTTCCACCTCTTAGCAAACAGCCGTGTGGGCTAGCTAGTGCTAAGCCGGATAGCCCGTACGGCTATTAGTTAGGAGGTGGAAACGTCACCTCCCAGCAAAATAGCATTCTGCCCTGGGCTGCCTGAGGCACTTGGTGTGGTGAGCGCTTCAAACAAATAAAAGGAATTTTCAGCATGAAGTATTTTATACTTCATGACTGAAAGTCCCCTTTATTTTGTTCCAATGGTAAATCCTAGCTTTTCACAAATGCTAGGATTTACCATAACTTTAAGCAACTTTCTAATTTACTCCTATTACGTTTTCTTCATTCTCTTGCTATCTTTATTTGAAAAAGCACGAATGTAAGCTTAGGAGCCGGAACATTTTTGGTTCAGCACACTGGGTAGCGCTTGCTGAGTCATCTAATTCTTTTTCCATTTTGTTTATTTTTTCCCCCCACATTTTTTTTTTCTCTCTCTATTTTCTTTATTCTATTGGTCTAGCAGTGTGAAATCTACCAATGTAACTTCTTACAGATATTGCTTTTATGCCTAGAACCTGTCAAAACACCAGCTATCGTTAAACGTAGTACTGCGATATCCTTAGGAAAATGTGACTGTAAAGTTCTAAGGAATTACATTGTGTACCGAGTCTATGTTTTTTACCTAAATTGTCTTGCTTGCAATATTGTTGTTATATGCTTTATTTCTTTTTAGGTTTGTTGTTCAATTGCTTCCTCAAAAAAAAAAAAAAAAAAAAAAATATAGACTAAATATCATATACTCAAAAAACAAACAAAAAACCTAACAATAAAAATCAATTTTGAATAGCTTAAAACAATCTGAAAGGGAGAATCTCAAATTAATTTGTTTAAAATCATTATATTTAAATAAAATGTCCTATTTTATTTTGTGTCAAAAATAAAAAAAATTACAGAGTTTTTTGGCAGCCAACTGGTTAAAAGAACCCAGAATACAAAATTCCCACTTGTAAAAATTAAAAATGTTACATCTTTTTTCCATCTTTGCTCACTTTTTACATTATAAAGTCATTTGAGCAGAGCACATAATGCTTCGGATTTCTTTGTCTGTTATAACTGTCAAATCTGTTGCTTTGATATTGTAAAGTGATACAAACATTGCACATTGTTACATAATAGGTAGCTGCTTTATTTATAACAATTTATTATTCTTTTGATGTAGGAAATTCTACTTTTACACATGGACAACACCAATTCCCATCTCTAAGCTACAAATCTAAACTATGTATTTTATTGTTCAACATATTTGTTCCCTTTGTCACAAAATGTTATAGAACGGTTAGAACCCAAAACAAAATAGCATATTTCAAGATCAACAAAGCTTAAAGGGACAGTAAACTATACTGTGGAGTTTTTCAAACAATTATGCTGCTGTATATCTCTGTCTATGTGCGGTTTGTATTTCCCTCCCCCTCTGGTTCAGAGGCTCAGCAATGACCCCAGGAGCCAGGAATCTGAGGAATTTCCTGCCTGGGCTCCCTGGAAAAGTTGCTCAGACCTCGTCATTAACCCCAGACGTTCCTATCCTGTCTATACAGGCCTGAAATGCTTTTTATCCTTGGGGTAACTGGCATAATAATTTGCCAACAAATAACTTTTATACCCAAGCACAAAGCATGTATCATATGGAGCTTAAACAGGAAGGAGACGTTGTGCTGGCTGAGAACTCATTAACTTCTTGCATCTAGCATTTTGCTGTGGCATAGGTTACTAAGTAAGGCTCCCTATACAAAGTCAGCTATAATGGCTGACAATGTCTGGCAGTCATGTGTGCCTCCAAACAGAACTAGTGAATTCCACCCATTGCATATGCATATACAGAAACACGTACATGCATACATGAACACATACACGGACACATAGGTGAGTGATTTGTCTTTGGCATTGTAAACTATTAGTGGCTCCTCTAATTTTGATGGTGCCCCTATATAGAACCTGGAGATCTCTGCCTCATGTCATTTTCCCCCGTGTGTGCCCATAATGACTACCACTTATGTGCACACAAAATACAAATAGTTCTGTTTAGCTTTCTGTATAATAAATCAGAAATGCATACCTAACAACAGACAATATATGCAGGGAGGGGCTCAGGCAAAAAGCACCTAAAGGGAAAGGCTCTAGGGCTGACTATGTCTAACAAAGCCAGGGCTTTGCTTTAAAGGGACATTAAACAAAATAAATGCAAGATACAATGATGTATTCAAATTAAAAAATAACCTGAGAATAATTTGCAGATAAAATGTCAGTTCTATATAGTAACCATCAAGTCATAAATTAGTTATCCTAAAATGTAAAAGCTCTTATCTAATATCCCCATCAGTGGTCACTTAAAATGGGCACTGCTTGTTCCAAGCAAATAGTAGTTGCAATTTGCTTCACAGTGATCAATGCTTACAATTAGGTTTTTGGGATTAGAGCTTGCCGTGATCGCTTCCCCCTGTAGCAGTGATCACTGGAACAGCCTGTCAGTTTAGCAATAGGGACAAAGTGGGTGGCAGGACTGTAGTACCAGCAAAACTTTGGAATACTGAGAACTAAGAAAAAAAACCATGGGTAATTCTAGCCTATAACCATTTGGATGATGCAAGTATACTTGGTTTTGCACTCCATTGATAAACCATTTTAGAACCTTGAGTATGAGTATATCTTCTCTTTTGCTATGATCAGTTGGGTACAGATAAAAATGAGATACTAGACTCATTAATGAATCTCTGTCTAAAATGTTGCAGTATCAAGACACTTAATCCTGCAGGATGCAGCCTTATTAGGGCAGTGGGAAAAAATAACTATTTTCACAGTTAAACTGCAAAAAAAGCAAGCAAAAGAATAAATATGCTGCATGTTTTTATGCAGAGATAAAACATTTTAAAACAGATTCCAAGAGGAGTGCAATTGACAGAGCAGGGTTTTGCACTTTGTCTTGCACCGAGAATAATGCACTCTTGTGTTACAAGGGGATGACTAAAAATTGTAACCAGAGAATCTTAATGCAGCCAAAACTTTTTTTTTTATTTATTTTTATTACAAGGTTAAATACAGTAGAATTTCATAATTAACAAGTGCATAATAAAAGCCAATGCAATAATACTTATTCTGATTTCCAACCAAGCAGTAGATTATTTTCTGAAAATAAAGGGTTTATAGTGTATAAAGCGCTGGACTTAAAACGCTTTTTTGCCTCCCGAAATACTGTCCTCCTCCTGGACAGAGAAAATGTAAATAAATGTTTTATTTACAGTAGATTATTTTCTGACACACTTATTTCTTTTCCCCATTTGCCTGCCCCCTGTATCAGGTGACAGCCATAATCCAATCACAGACTAGTATACGTTATACATGTGCATTTGGCAGTTTCGTTAGCTGCCGAGTGTGGAAGTTGGCAGCAACCTGCTGCATTTGGCGGTAATGAAACTGCCAAATGCACATGTCTAGCCTAGTATACATATATACTGAACTTGTGCACATGGTCAGTAGCAGCTGGTGTCTCAGAAAGTGTGCATATAAAAAGACTATGCTTTGATAATGGAAGTAAACTGAAAAGTCTTGTAAACTGCATGCTCTATCAGACTTTAATTTTAATTGCATGATTCAGATAGAGCATGCGATTTAAAAAAAAAAATCTAATTGAGAGCAGTTTTGCAAGAATGTTATTCATTTGCAAGAGTACTAGATGGCAGCACTATTTCCTGCCATGCAGTGCTCAAGATGCCTACCTAGTTATCTCTTCAACACAGAATATCAAGGGAATGAAGAACGTTTGATAATAGAAGTAAAAATGTGAGACTTTTTAAAAAAGGGTTTTTGGGTTTCATTTCCCTTTAAAGACAATCTGAAAGACCTCTGTAAAATGTAGTGCTTTTTAAGAGCTGAAGTAAAACCATTATTTTGTTAGTACAAAACTGCATAAAGAACATTACTTGGTTTTACCCTAAGACCCTGGACTTGACGCGGACACACATCAACCATCAGCTTTTACCCCAAGACCCTGGACTTGATGCGGACACACATCAGCCATCAGCTTTTACCCTAAGACCCTGGACTTGACACTGACACACATCAGCCATCAGCTTTTACCTTAAGACCCTCGACTTGACGCGGACACACATCAACCATCAGCTTTTACCCTAAGACCCTGGACTTGATGCGGACACACATCAGCCATCAGCTTTTACCCTAAGACCCTGGACTTGACACTGACACACATCAGCCATCAGCTTTTACCTTAAGACCCTGGACTTGATGCGGACACACATCAACCATCAGCTTTTACCTTAAGACCCTGGACTTGATGCGGACACACATCAGCCATCAGCTTTTACCCTAAGACCCTGGACTTGACACTGACACACATCAGCCATCAGCTTTTACCTTAAGACCCTGGACTTGATGCGGACACACATCAACCATCAGCTTTTACCCTAAGACCCTGGACTTGACGCGGACACACATCAACCATCAGCTTTTACCCTAAGACCCTGGACTTGATGCGGACACACATCAACCATCAGCTTTTACCCTAAGACCCTGGACTTGATGCGGACACACATCAGCCATCAGCTTTTACCCTAAGACCCTGGACTTGACACTGACACACATCAGCCATCAGCTTTTACCCTAAGACCCTGGACTTGACACTGACACACATCAACCATCAGCTTTTACCTTAAGACCCTGGACTTGACACTGACACACATCAGCCATCAGCTTTTACCCTAAGACCCTGGACTTGACGCGGACACACATCAGCCATCAGCTTTTACCCTAAGACCCTGGACTTGACACTGACACACATCAACCATCAGCTTTTACCTTAAGACCCTGGACTTGACGCGGACACACATCAACCATCAGCTTTTACCCTAAGACCCTGAACTTGACACTGACACACATCAACCATCAGCTTTTACCCTAAGACCCTGGACTTGACACTAACACACATCAACCATCAGCTTTTACCCTAAGACCCTGGACTTGACACTAACACACATCAACCATCAGCTTTTACCCTAAGACCCTAGACTTGACACTGACACACATCAACCATCAGCTTTTACCCTAAGACCCTGGACTTGATGCAAACACACATCAACCATCAGCTTTTACCCTAAGACCCTGGACTTGATGCAAACACACATCAACCATCAGCTTTTACCCTAAGACCCTGGACTTGATGCAAACACACATCAACCATCAGCTTTTTCCCTAAGACCCTGGACTTGACACTGACACACATCAATTGCAAGTTATGTTGGAGGAAGAGCATTAATCTTACTGATAGTGAAAATTTACTGCATATCTTGTCAGAAGCATGGAGTAAAATATACTGCAATCGAGTAGCATAAAAAAAATAGCCTTGAAAGCCCATTGTGCAGAAACGATTCTCTTGCTCTCTTGTTTTCCTGCACTATTTTTGCCAGCATTGTTTCCAAGACGATGCTTCCTCAGTTTTCCTTTTGTCCTACACCTATTTCACGGCCCTTTCAAATAAAAAGTTTTTCTATTCATTGTCAGCACATTGTAATTCTCCCTCCTGCTCTTCTTCCAGCTAATTCTCTTTTTCTGTAGCTCTATATAAAGGCATTAAATAGTTAACACAGAAAATATATCAGTGCCAGAGGTCTCAGATGTGGCATTTCCAGCTTTTAAGAAAATAAATTGCATATAGTATAAGAAGAAGAAAGATCTGGCACAAATAAATGATGCTTTTATAAAGAAAAACAAATAAATATATATTAACCCACGCTTTCTATAATATTTTGTTTATTGTTTCCTATTTTTTTATGTTTTAAAGCTCCTAACATCTCATTAGCCTGGTATTTTAAAAATATTTCAAGGTGCATATCACAGTATTTATTTATAATGTTTTTCACCTTAAAGGAATAGTCTAGTCAAAATTAAACTTTCATGATTCAGATAGAGTATACAATTTTAAGCAACTTTCTATTTTACTCCTATTATCAATTTTTCTTCATTCTCTTGGTATCTTTATTTGAATAAGTGTAAACTTAGAAGCCGGCCCATTTTAGGTTCAGCTTCTACATTTAGTCACCAATCAGAAAGGGCTACCCAGGTGCTGAACCGAAAATGGCTCCTTTGCTTACATTCTTCCTTTTTTCAAATAAAGCAACCAAGAGAACGAAGAAAAATTAATAATAGGAGTAAATTAGAAAGTTGCTTAAAAATTGTCTGCTCTTTCAGAATCATTAAGGTTTAATTTTGACTAGACTATTCCTTTAATGGACCATTAATGTAGAAGAAATGCATACTTGACAAATAACAAAAAGACAATGCAATACCAGAAGTGGATTTCTTTTATGGATAATTTCAAAGTTGATTCCATTTCCCTCCCCTGTATCAATAAGACAATAATGGCATGCTCAAATTCTTTAGAACATACAATTTTTGCATTACTGATCTTCGATAACTATGGGGTCAGTCACATTCCTTAAAGAAGAAAAAAAAGTTTAATGTTTTTTCTACAAAATTAATCATTTAACTCTATGAGGCTTTTATGTAGATAAAGTGTTTGAGACATTTTGCTAAAGGATTGTGATAGACCAATGTTTTTAAAGGGACATGACACCCACATTTTTTCTTTCAAGATTTAGAAAGAGAATGCATTTTTAAACATCTTTCTAATTTACTTCTATTATCTAATTTGTGTTATTCTCTTGATATTCTTTGCTGAAAATCATATCTAGATATGCTCAGTCGCTGCTAATTGGTTGCTGCACATAGAAGCCTTGTGTGATTGGCTCACCCATGTGCATTGCTTTTTCTTCAACTAAGGATATCTAAAAAATGAAGCAAAATAAATAATAGAAGTAAATTGTAATGTTGTTTAAATTTGTATGTTCTATCTGAATCATGAAAGAAAGATTTTGGGTTTAGTGGCCCTTTAACTCTTGATCTCAAGAAGAAAACAGGTAGAGATTGCATGGGGTAGTGGGGCAGCTGCATTTTATTGAGCAGCCATGTTATGTTTAGGAGCTGCGTGTTTTACAGCTCTCAAGTGGGAACTTTAGTGGGTTAAACACATCATTATCTAGGATCACAAGTAAAAGCATGGCATTCTTACATTATTCTTATTCTAAATACGTATTACATGAAGACGTTATGGTATAGTTTTGGTATACCAGAAGCATTTTAGGTTAAAATCAATAGTTCTTTACAAGATCTCTAGACTGCTGCTTCTATTGTAAGAAGTGAGTTGGAGCTTTTTCTTTTGGCTCTTCTCTCATCTTATAAAGTCAGAAAAAACATCTTATGAGTCTATTCACAATACCTCCATTTTTTTTTCTTTCCTACAAATATTTCATTCTATCCTTGAGATCAAAAGACATCTTCATGGTTTAAAAATGAGAGAGAGAAAAAAAAAATGATGAAAAAAAGAGAAAGAGTGTAAGATAGAACCCCGTTTAATTTTTTAGCCTTTCTGGAGATTTATCTAAGTGGCTTGCACATTTCCTTGGATAAATCAAAGATAACTTTCATCTTCCGAAAAGAATGAAGGGCGCGAAAGCTGAGCTTGTTTTAAGATGGTATTCCCAATAGAGTGAATGTACAGATGGTGGTCTAAAGACCGAGAAATATTCTGTAGACTAAAGAACGAGAGCACCTTAAAATAGACAATACATATGGGAAATGTATGAATTATAAAAAGGTAACGAAACCTTGGGAGGATGAATTGCAACAGCACATCTTCCCAGCTAATCCCCTAGTGCGCTTTACAATATAGACTTTGAGTGGTAATGGAGAAGTTTCTTTTTTTTCTCTTATAATTAGAAGCTGGTCTTATGAACAGATATTACTGCCAGACCTTTAGTCATGCTAAACAGAATTGTACTCTTGTTTTGGTTTTTATTACCGTGGAAATATTAACAATGAAACAATACGACATAGATGAAGATAATGGGGTTTTCCAATAAGGAAAATTTGCAGATTGAATGGTGGTTGATTCCTTGAACGGCTGCCAATAGTGGCGGTAAGGACAAATACTGTAAAGGAATTAGGAGTATTATATAATGCTTGCAGAAATAAATATAGTTTGACCCAGTAAGCCTTCAACAAGTAATGATGCTTCTATATGGACAATAAACTTGATTCAGTAAGGTATGCAATTTAAAGCAGTTTTCCAATTTAATTCTAGCACTAAATTTGCTATCCCTTGTTGAAGAGTAGGCTCAAGATCAGCAATGCGCTGCTGGGAGCTAGCTGAACACATTCAGTAAGCAAAATGACAAGCCTCATGTGTGTGCAGCCACCAACTGCCAGCTAGCTCCCAGCAGTCCATTGCTGCTTCAGAGCAGGGTGGATAAAAAGCAATGATTTCTTTAAAAAAAAAAAAAAAAATCTAAATATTTTTTTTTTTTAGATATATAAATTCATTTTTTTTTATTATAATTCGATTTTTTTTTTTTTTTTTTTTAAATAAAATGATTTTTTCTAAATATAGTTTCTATTTTATGTATAATTTAAAGGTTATACATCCTGAAATAAGCATTCGTTTTTTAATTATGTAGCATGAGGCTGGATATTCATGACTGTAATGTTTAATTTTTGTGGCAAATTAATTCCATGAACCCATTTACAATGTCATGCTCTACCAGAAGTTTCTGTAAGATTATTTTTGGCATTTTTTCTGCCTAGAAGATCTCATCACAGATTATTGGTTCGTAGTTCTCAAAATTTTTAATTTGTGTCTGCAGAAATATCCTGCCTCTTTTACAAAGCAAAAATATTATAAATTAAACATACGTTGAAAATAGACCTTAAAAAGGATATAAACCCAAACATTTTTATTTCATGATTCAGATAGAGCCTATAAATAAGATTTCAAATGTACTTTTATCAAATTTGCTTCACTCTACTGGTATCCTCTGTTGAAGTAGAGTAGGTGAACACTGTGTGAGCCAATGACAAGCAGCTAGCTCCCAGCAGTGCGTTGCTCCTGAGCCTACCTAGGTATGATTTTCAACAATAGATGCCAAAAGAACGAAGCAAATGAGATAATATAAGTAAATTGGACAGTTGCTTAAAGTGAATGTAAATTTTCATGAATCAATGCCCGGTTTTTAACAAAATACTATTAAAAACAGGGGCACTTTAATTCATGAAAGTTTACATTGCAGTGTATTTTACAAATACTTACCTTTTTCTTCACCAAAGCCGGATCGGTGATCCCCCGCCCGTTTCTTCCTGCTGTACTTACACAGCAATGACTAAACCGCCTTCCTCTAATCACGGCGTGGCCTCACGAGATGGACGCTCTGGGGGGGAAGCCATGATTGGAGGAAGTCGGTTTCGTCATTGGTGACGCAAGGATAGAGGAACTGGGGGCAGGGGATCGGCGATCCGGCTTTACTGAAGAAAAAGGTTAGCATTTCTAAAATACGCTGCAATGTAAACTTTCATGAATGAAAGTGCCCCTGTTTTTAATAGTATTTTTAAAAACCGGGCACTTATTCATGAAAATTTAAAAATTCACTTTAACATTCCATGTTCTATCTCAATCATGAAAGTTTACTTTTAACTTCACTGCCTCTTTAATGTCATTGCTCCCCTGCAAATCTACGTACACACACAGAATCAACTCTTACGAAGTTTTAAGAAGCTCAATAAATAAGTGTGAAGAGGGGAGGGGCAAGCAGTAAAAATGAAACGTAATGTTATTGTTTTTGTTAAGTAAAGCTTTTTAAATTGTGATTATTATTAAGGTAATCATTAATTTTCTCTTTCCAATAAAGTACAGATGAAAAGTTTATCAAATATAAACCAAACTGGAGATAGTTCACCTGCCAATATTTTAAATTAATTTCAATGATCTATCTATGTATTTCTAATGGTATATGACAAAATCAGTATTTTCTGATATATCTGGAAATATAATCTGAATTATTATTTTAAATATGAAAACTTTATGTAGGAAACCATGATTTAAATTGATTTAAATCAAACCCACCCTTCTCCAGAGCATACCTAGGTATGTTATTCAACAAAAGCTAGCAATAGAACAAAACAATTTTGATAATAGGAGTGAATAAGAAAATTGTTTAAAAATGTATCTGATTTGCAATAGCTTAATTTTTGCTTTACTGTCCCTTTAAGAGGCTACATATGTAGTACGCAATAAAGAGAATAACTAGAAAAAGGTAGACGTGCACCTTATAGAGTGTAGTTAATCTAGTATTAATGTAAGCACAGTATGAACATAAAATAAACCTCAATCCAAATGTGTGAACGATAAAACCAATATGGCAATTTAAACAGTTTTCATATGCGGATATTTATATCTAATTTTCAAATCTCTTTTGCTTATATATTTTCAACTATAAACAAAAAAAAAAATAACTGCCAGAATGTTCAACAATGCAAAAATCTCTATGTAAACATTGTTAATTTGTTCTTTACAAATGGATAAAACTTACTAAGAGGCAATACAGCAATGATAGTATTTTCTCAACATAGCCATGACATTTAGAAAGCATGGCCTATACTGGCAAAATAAAAATAGCATTTTTATTACAGCCACTTTTTCTACTAAGTTTGATGGGATCTAAAGTACAGGACGTCTACAGTCATACCTTTACTCCCACGTGATGTAACTGCCTGTTACAAAATGAATACTTCTGAACAACATATTTTTTTGTTAACCAAGGTGGCAACACTATTAAGTGGGTGTGTCTCCCAGAATGCAGTAGGGGCCATAACAATTCAAACGTTTTGTAATGTAACCAATTATCAACATGTGTTTTTGATCATTCTGTAAAATATATGTCGTAACAGAGAAGGGAGAAAAATGTACAACCAAAACAAAAGCTCTCACCAAGTGGATAATTTTTCAGTTTCCAGTATATCAACTGTGCTATATTATTTATTGTAGATTGTTATTTACAATGTCGCCAAGGCAGTAATGCTGACACTTTTCATATGCTTGCCAACTAGGCAATTCTAGGAGGCACATCGCCCTCCTTCTCACTCGCCCGAATTCCCCTTCAGTCCTGAGGTTCTGTAGATTTCCTAATACTGCATCTGATGCCCCTGCAACCAGTAAAAAGCTAGGATTCTACATACATTCCAACACTTAAAGGGACATAATACCCATATTTGTTTCCATCATTTATATGAAAGTGCAGCAGATAAACAGGTTTAAAAAAAATGCCATAAGAAAAAAATAAAAAAGGGAAATGCTTTTTACATTTTAAAGTGATAATATAAGCAATTCCATGTTTGTATACAGCCGATACCTAGGTATCTAAAGCTCACTGGCTTGTACAGAAAAAAAAAAATCTTTATTCAACAAAGCAACATTCATTAATGTATTATAATACATTTTTATAATATTTAAATATAATGCCAATTTATTAATTTGCACAAGACCGCACAACTAAGGGCCAGATAACTAGAAGAGGGCGCTATTTAGCCCTTTTGCTAGATCGATAATTGCGCTAGAAGTAAACTTTTTGCGTGCGTCGAGTTGCGCTTGTATTACAAGTTGAAAGTAAAAAGTAAGTTTACTTCTAGCCCATTTGGAAAATCACTTGTGCGATAAAGTTTTCCCCATAGAAGTCAATGAAGCAAAAAAAAAAAAAAAGTGAAAGAATCAATGGAGCAAAGAAAAAAAAAAAAAAAAAAAAAAAGAGAAAAAACACTCTACTCGCGTGCTAACCTAAACTCATGTTCTCAAGGGCGCTAACCTGACATGAAGAGATCTCTTAAAGCCTTTTGCCTGCCTGAGATCTCTATTTTAAAGCCCTTTGCCTGCCTTTTTTTTCTAACACCTGAGACCTCATATCTTTTGATCACTTAAAGATTGAAAAAAAAATATTGCACCAAAAAATTATATTAGATGTTATTATGAGTGTAACTGTACTTTGAAATGTATTTGTGTTTTTTTTTTCTGTTTCACTATACCAGTTAACCACAGTTCTGAGTATGCGCTAACAAGACAAGCGTTAAATTGTATTGCACTCAGGTAATCACATTTACTTTCAACTTTTTATTAAAGCACAATTTAACCTGCGCGCAAACGATTGCGAAAACCCAATATCGCTTAATTTGTTGTGCTGCCGAACAAAACAGCAGGAATGGGCTAATTATAGTGATTATACATCAAATATATAATTTATACCTTTTTGTTTAAATCCCTTTCCACTATAATAAAGATTTTTATAATAATTTCTGGTCAGTTTTTGTTATGTTGCAGTTTTGGTATAAAATGGGTAGAACATTTAGCGCTGCAGAATCTGTTGGCGCTCTACAAATAAATAATAATATTAAAGAATACCTGGTTACAGATTAATAAAATTAAAAAACATCCAATTTTGGAGTGTATGAAGTGGTTATAAATAGTGAAGTGTAATTTCTAGTGCCAGGTTTTCACGAATAAAAAGGTTTACGGGTTAGCGCTTGCGTTTTTTAATTGAGTGATTTTATTGTTCCTTTTAGAAGGCACATCATGTGTTTTAGTGCAGGAATAATATTGAATGTTTGATCTATATAAAGCGTATAATTTAAACAACTGCAGAAGATCTGAAGCTATTTTGTGCAGATTAGCTATGCTGTTATCTTGCATAAAGAAGTATGTGCTGGATACAGTTATAGCATGTTTATATTTAATAAATGACTGCTCTTACTGGATATGATTTTTACATTTAAATATGATTTCTAGTCTCCAATTCCCAAATCTCATTCACTTGGGTAAATGGACCATGACAGCAACGGGTGTGGGAGAACCTGCCTATCAGAATTGAAAATACTGTAGTTACCCAACCCAATACTGACAACTCTTTCACCCTCCTCTTTCCAGTTATGTTTTGTTTGTTTCTTTTTAAACATCTAAGATATTGTAAAATAACCCACATTATTTATATATTATGATTTTGTTTTCACTTAATTATGCATTTTTATTTAAAGGGACAGTCTAGTCAAAATTAAACCTTCATGATTCAGATAAGGCTTGTCATTTTAAAAAGCTTTCAATTTACTTCTAACATTAATTTTGCTTTGTTCTATTGGTATTCTTAGTTGAAAGCTAAACCTAGGTAGGATCATATGCTAATTTCCTAGCCCTTGAAGGACACCTCATATCTGAATGCATTTTGAAAGTTTTTCACAACTAGGTGTTAGTTCATGTGTGCCATAAGATAACATTGTGCTCATGCACGTGGAGTTAGCTAGAAGTCAGCACTGATTGGCTAAAATGCAAGTCTGTCAAAAGAACTGAAATAGGGAGGCAGTCTGCAGAGGTTTAGATACAAGGTAATCACAGAGGTAAAAAGAGGTAAAAAGTATATTAATATAACTGTGCTGGTGGTTATGCAAAACTGGGGAATGGGTAATAGGGATATGAAACCCATCATTTTCTTTCATGATTTAGACAGAGCATGCATTTTTAAACATATTTCTAATTTACTTCTATCATCAAATTTGATTTATTTATATTTATTTAGGCAGGACATAGTTAAACCCTTAGGTAGAATTATCACATACCTTTCCATTAGAATGGCTTCAGTTCACAAGGAGAAACAAATACTAAGCTGTATAGCCTTTAATGAAATCTCCTAGGGCAGGCTGTAGCTACATCATTTTACACTGGTGGCCTTGTCTGAAGAACCCACTCAAGCTGCCCAAACACAGGAATGCAAGTTCTTTAAATGAAGGTTTCCCTTTAAGCTAGAACTATGCAGAATGTTTTATGTTATAATAACTATTTAATACAAGTATACAGCCACTAAAGCATTTGCACTAAGCCTTCCCTATAGCATCATTTTGATTATCCATGAAGTAGTCACTGCACTAGCAGAATGAGCTCCATAAATAGCCAATTTAATCCATTAGGCTACAGAAGTCTTTGAGACTTTTTAACCTTTCTCTGCATGAAGATGAAAACACTTTTTTCTACAATAAATAAGTTAGCTGAGGCATAAAACAATACTGATTTACTGTGTTCTAGTTTAAGCCAAATAAACAAACAGGTTTCCTACTAAACATTCCTATTAAAATGCTACATTGTATTGGAAACCTTTTGCAGTTACACTGATTAAAAGAACAGGAAATGGAACTTACAAGAATGAGTTTATAGCTAACAAGTTACTATAAAAATCTATTGACAAATCTAAAAAATTAGGAGCAACTCAGAATAGGGAGGAACAAGCCATATGGCCGTATCATTTTTTTTATAAGTCAGAAAATACATTCTAGTTTGGGTTTTTATGTAGAAGAATAAATAAAGTTAGTAGCCAGATACAGTTACTTTGTAAGGAATTTACTTACAGCTTGTGTATCAAGAGTTTCTTAGAATGCCCTTAAAGGGACATGAAACCCAAAATGTTTATTTTCTGCTTCAGATAGAACATGCAGTTTTAAACCACTTTCTCATTAACTTCTATTAACTAATAGTCTCCTTTCTCTTGGTAACTTTTGTTGAAATACAGGGACGTAAAGCTCAGAAGCCTTCCCATGTCTGAAGCACTATATGGCAGTAGTTGTGCAAGAATGTTATCCATTTGCAAGACCATTAGATGGCAGCAAGATGATTTGTTAGAACTCTATATGGATGGAAACTCTGCTTATTAAAAGAACATGAAACCCAAAATGTTTCTTTCATGATTCAGATAGAGAATACAATTTTAAACAATTGTCTAATTTACTTATATTATTTAATTTGCTTCCTTCTCTTGTTATCCTTTGCGGAAAGGTTTATCTAGGTAAGCTCAGGAGCAGCAAAGAACCTAGGTTCTAGCTGCTAATTGGCGCCTGAAAATACATACCAATTGTCATTGGGTCACCCATGTGTTCAGTTAGAAACCAGTAGTGCATTACTGCCTCCTTTAACAAATGATACCAAAAGAATGAAGTCAATTTGATAAAATGGTATGTTCTACCTAAATCATGAATGAACATTTTTGGGTTTCATGTCCTTTTAAGTAAAATGCTCCTGTAAATTTCCCAAACTCAGAGTATGGCTCATAGGGTAACCCTGAAGGGTGTTCTGTGCAAAATATAGTGTTTGCCGTCATACTTGTATAATGGCTTATATATGCGTACCAATTGCACTCAGAAACATACATAAAGTATGCTCAACTTTAAGATGTTCATAGACTGGACACATTCCTCTTAAGTACCCAGAGATCCAAGAAAAGCACAGACAGCTTTTACCTCAGACTGGTGTCAGTGGTCCCCATAAATGAGGACCTACTTAAAAGTGTTTGAACTAAGTAAAATTGTGTGCTCTGTCTGAATCCAGACTTGTGTCCCTTTAATAAACAACTTTCCAATTCACTTCCGTTATCTAAAATGTGCACAATCTTTTTATATGCACACTTTGAGACACCACTGAACATGATTCACAGAATATACGTATTTGCATTTTGTGATTGGCTGATGGCTGTCACATGATGCAGTGGGAGGGAAAATACAACTAACTTTAATCTTGTCTTTTTATTATGCATTTCCTGATTATGCTATTCTACTATGTTCAGTAGTCTTTAACCCCTTAATGACCGCAGCACTTTTCCATTTTCTGTCCGTTTGGGACCAAGGCTATTTTTACATTTTTGCTGTGTTTGTGTTTAGATGTAATTTTCCTCTTACTCATTTACTGTACCCACACATATTATATACCGTTTTTCTCGCCATTAAATGGACTTTCTAAAGATACCATTATTTTTATCATATCTTATAATTTACTCTAATTTTTTTTATAAAATATGAGGAAAAAATGGAAAAAAAAACACACTTTTTCTAACTTTGACCCCCAAAATCTGTTACACATCTACAACCACCAAAAAAATCCCATGCTAAATAGTTTCTAAATTTTGTTCTGAGTTTAGAAATACCCAATATTTACATGTTCTTTGCTTTTTTTGCAAGTTATAGGGCAATAAATATAAGTAGCACTTTGCTATTTCCAAACCACTTTTTTTCAAAATTAGCGCTAGTTACATTGGGACACTGATATCTTTCAGGAATCCCTGAATATCCATTGACATGCATATATTTTTTTTTAGAAGACATCCCAAAGTATTGATCTAGGCCCATTTTGGTATATTTCATGCCACCATTTCACCGCCAAATGCGATCAAAAAAAAAATTGTTCACTTTTTCACAAACTTTAGGTTTCTCACTGAAATCATTTACTAACAGCTTGTGCAATTATAGCATAAATGGTTGTAAATTCTTCTCTGGGATCCCCTTTGTTCATAAATAGCAGGCATATATGGCTTTGGCGTTGCTTTTTGGTAATTAGAAGGCTGCTAAATGCCACTGCGCACCACACGTGTTTTATGCCCAGCAGTGAAGGGGTGTATTAGGGAGCATGTAGGGAGCTTGTATGGTTAATTTTAGCTTTAGTGTAGTGTAGTAGACAACCCCAAGTATTGATCTAGGCCCATTTTGGTATATTTCATGCCACCATTTCACCACCATATGCGATCAAATTTTAAAAAACGTTAAATTTTTCACAATTTTAGGTTTCTCACTGAAATTATTTACAAACAGCTTGTGCAATTATGGCACAAATGGTTGTAAATGCTTCTCTGGGATCCCCTTTGTTCAGAAATAGCAGACATATATGACTTTGGCGTTGCTTTCTGGTAATTAGAAGGCCGCTAAATGCTGCTGCGCATCACACGTGTATTATGGCTAGCAGTGAAGGGGTTAATTAGGTAGTTTGTAGGGCGCTTGCAGGGTTAATTTTAGCTTTAGTGTAGAGATCAGCCTCCCACCTGACACATCCCACCCCCTGATCCCTCCCAAACAGCTCCCTTCTCTCCCCCACCCCACAATTGTCCCCGCCATCTTCAGTACTGGCAGAAAGTCAGCCAGTACTAAAATAAAAGGTTTTTTTAATTTGTTCTTTTTTTTTTTTTAGCATATTTACATATGCTGCTTTGTAGAATCCCCCCTTAGCCCCCAACCTCCCTGATCCACCCCCAAAACAGCTCTCTTACCCTCCCCCTCTGAATTATTGGGGGCCATCTTGGGTACTGGTAGCTGTCTGCCAGTACCCAGTTTCAAGAAAAAAACGTTTTTTTTTTTAAAAAAAAATAGAAATTCTGTAGTGTAGCTCCCCCCCCCCCACAGACAAACCCCAACACCTTAATTGATTTATAAAAAAAAAAACTTTTATTCCCTTTTTTTTGCATTTTTTTGTTTAACTTTTTTCTGTAGTGTAGCGGTTCCCACCCACTCCCTCCCCGTGCACGTCACCAAGGCCATCGATGGCCACCACCCGCCTCCCACCAGCCTCCCACCCACCAACGCGGTAAGCCAACAATCTCTCTCTGCACCGGATGGCTTAAAAAGGTTATTGCAGGATGCCTCGATATCGAGGCATCACTGCAATAACCGGAAAGCAGCTGGAAGCGAGCAGGATCGCTTCTAGCTGCTTTCCAGACCGAGGACGTGCAAGGTATGTCCTTGGTCGTTAAGGGTATTTTTTTAGAGGACGTACCCTGCACGTCCTCGGTCGTTAAGGGGTTAAAACAGAACTTGATATGTAAAAGTCTAACTGAGAGGCAACTACTGGCCAGAGAACCTAATTTCAATCTTCACCTATTCAGCTCCTGTTCTAACTTATTTCATATAAAACACTTTTAGAGTGTAAAAGTGAAAAATGATTAGAGAGCTAGAGAGATTATATATATATATATATATATATATATATATATATATATATATATATATATATATATATATATATATAATGTATTTATTACATACACACACATATATACACACAAATCTAAACATATGCATACACATATACACATACGCCCCTCTCTTCAGATATATACATATAATTATTTGAGCAACATAGGAAGGCCCCATTTAAAATAACTTCCGAGATGTTTAGATATCAAACATTGGGGTCTAGGTCGGCAAAGTGGCTCAAACAGCAACTAAAGCAATAAAATTCTAAGCTGAAATAGGAACAAATGTGCATTTTACACTGAGCATCCTTGATTTTCTATATCAATTATCCATCTGTCAAAATGTCATCACACTGAGCCATTGTAATGTTAATGAGTTTATGTGGGTGCGCATCTTATTAACATACTTATTGAATACAGGGCACACAAAAATAAATCTTTTTTTTTTTCCATAAACCTTTCCAAATCTTAATGTGTGGATATTTAAACAGTCTTTTATTCCCTCTCTGCCAAAAATGTACCAGTGTATAATACTGTATATAAAAGGTCATGAGACTATCACAGTTATACAACATAACAATAATAAAATCCTTACATATTTCAGTGTAAGGCACTTATGTTAGTGTTTTGAGGCCAATCATAGATCTTTAATGCAAGTATGCAATCTTATTTATTTTACAAATTAGCGTATAGTTTAAAGGGATACTAAACCCAATTTTTTTTTCTTTCATGATTTAGATAGAGCATGCAATTTTAACCAACTTTCTAATTTACTCCTATTAATGTTTCTTTGTTCTTTGGAATCTTTATTTGAAAAAGTCAGAAATGTAAGCTTAGGAGCCACCCCCATTTTGGTTCAGCATTTGGGTAGAGCTTGCAAAGTGCTACCAACGGTGCTGAACAAAAAATGGGCCGGTTCCTAAGCTTATATTCTTGCTTTTTCAAATAAAGATACCAAAGAACAAAGAAAAATTGATTCTAGGAGTAAATTAGATATTTGCTTAAAATGGCATGCTCTCTCTGAATCATGAAATAAAAAAATTTGGGTTTAGTATCCCTTTAACTTTCAAACCAACACTGGTAAGCAGCATTTCAGCATTAACAATAGGTTTCTAGTTTAGAAATAGACCTCTCATTGGCCAGCTTAGGACTGAAGGTCAACTTAGTGCTGAACAGACTAGCAGGTCCAGCAAGGATGTCTCCTGAGAGCCCATTGGAAGAGCAGCACTTCCAGGGTATTGCACGGTTTCTTGGCTCCCCAGATGTTGGAGACTGAACTTCTTGAGACAGAGGCAAAGGAATGCTGGAGCGTATATGCCAGAGCTCAGGCTGTGCCCTGTATTCCATATCCAGCAATATGAAAGCGGATTATGCTGAGAAATGGCAGAACTGTGTGATTCACCTGCACTATATCCTCTGCTGAGCTATTGTCGTGTGGGTGACGGAATAGAGCGAGAATAGAGTTCTGCACCACTCAGGTTCTACAATTCTCCTCCCCATTCTAACCAATCAGCCTCTCTCAACCCCCACAATGCCCAGTCCTCCTGACCACAATCAAAACTCAATGGCTCTTTCTCTCACCACCCAACTGGGACTATACATAGGGTTGCCGCCTTTTCTGGGAAAAAATACTGGCCATGCTCATTAGCATAAATTTGCAAAAATAATTATAGAGCATAAATCAGGAACTAAAGCTACTAGAATTGATTTCAAATGACCATTGGTTTATAATTAGATTCTAAAACACTTAGGAGAAGTTTCACCGTGATTATATCTTTATTTCTATATTTAATCTGTATATTAAACTTTGATCTGAACTTTAAAAAAAAAAAAATATCCATGTCAGTAAAATACTGGCTGGGTGGCAACCCTAACTATACATTGCCCAAATAGAGAAACAGAATAGCAATTAATAAGACAAAACAAAGAAAGAACATTTATTTATTTAACTCTGTATCCGTAAAGATTTGCTACAAGAGTTCGGCATTTATTTTCATTCTCACCTAGGGGACCATAAACTCAATTTATTGTGGGGGTTGAGAGAGGCTGATTGGTTAGAATGGGGAGGAGAATTTTAGAACCTGAGTGGTGCAGAACTCTATTGTCGCTCTATTCCGTCACCCACACGACAATAGCTCAGCAGAGGATATAGCTAGCTACTAGTAGTGTGTTGCTGCTTCTGAACCTAGTTACCCTTTTCAACAAAGGATACCCAGAGAATATAGAGAATTAGATATTAAAAGTAAATTAGAATGTTGTTTAAAAACTGTATGCTTTATCTTAATCATAAAGTTTATTGTTGGCTTTACTGTCCCAGTGTAGCATGCAACAGCTGTAGTGCATAACAAAGGATCTGGAACGTCAACCTTGCAACAATTTCTGTACATATGTCCCTAATTAGCCACAGCAGAGGAGATAAGACATACTCATGAGGTGTGTCCCTAGACTGTAAAGCAATGCAAATTTTGCTGACATGACTTTAAGACATTTCTTTTGTAGGCAATATGTTTACATTTGTGATTTATCCACTTTATGTAGTTTAAAAAAAAAAATTACAAAAACGGGCCATTTTAGCACAGAAATTAAATGATCTAATTCATTAGAGCATGTCATTTTAGTGCCACTGACCATGCAAGACTATGTGTTTAATCCCTGCAAAAGCGGTTAAACACATAGTTAAGATACTGCTTGTCAGCTCAGAGAACTGCTGATCTTTTGCAGACACAGCCAGTGGGCCAATCAACAATGCTAGACATCTACATACGTCCCTGATGTGGTACTTTAGCTATACATTTAACCTCTTTGTAGGGGGTCATTAGCACTAAAAACGAACAAATTAGAGCACAAAATGTTTGCACTACAATGTCCCTTTAATCGCACTGTTAAGCTGGAAAGCATTGACAAGTATAGAATCAAATTGGGGGGGATACAAAACCTACAATTAAAAAAAAGTGAAATGCACAGTCTCACTGATATAGGAGAAATGGCAAATTAGAATAGAGAGAAATGTAAAATGGCCTAAAGAGAGGAGGAAAGCAGCAGCCAATTCAAGGATAATGATTATTTCTAAAGTTGTAACTCTTTAAATTATAACATCTCTTATTTTACTGTCCTATTATTTCTTTCCAGCTATTTCTAAGATGAAGTCAAACCCAACTAATATAATTAAGAGACAAGGTACAGAAGGAGCTACGTGATGGATGAGTACACCTGTGCACCCTGCAGAGTTTTATTGAGTTTGGGAAGATTTAAAGGACCAGTAAATACAATAGATTTTCATTATGAACAAATGCATGATAGAAAGACAATGCAATAGCACTTAGTCTGAACTTCAAATGGAGTAGTAGATTTTGCTTCTGAGAAATTTCAAAGTTAAGTCTATCTCCACTCCCCCTGTATCATGTGACAGCCATCAGCCAATCACAAATGCATATACATATATTATGTGAATTCTTGCATATGCTCAGTAAGGAGCTGGTCACTCAAAAAGTGTAAATATAAAAAGTGCACATTTGTTAATGGAGGTAAATTGCATCTGAATAATGAAAGTTTAATTTTGACTTATGTCCCTTTAATGCATGAATTCAAATAGTGCATCTGGAGACCCTATAATCCTGCTGTCATTTGAACATCAATATCCTGAAATAGTTGGATTTCTGTCCTCTAATAAAACACATACTCAAACTACTTTGCCTATCTCTACTTCTTTGTCATCTCCATGGAAACAACTTTTACGAATAAAACTGTCTCTTGGATTTCAAATTAAAGTTTTTTTTTCCTCCTCTAGTATTAGTCGTGTTCTTTTGCTGACTGTGTCCTTTTCTCCTGCCCCCCTACCCAGAGCCTTTATCGCCTCTTTCTCCTCTTCTTATTTCCATTTGGTTTATATAATCTCCCTGTTGCCAAGGTAACAGTGACAGGACATCGCTCTTCAAACCAGACTTGGGGAAAAAAAAAATCTCTTATTTCTTTAGTTATTTTCTTTCTTATCTACTACCGAGAACAAAAATGGAAAGAAACAAAGACAGAGAGATAGAGTTAGGAACAACAGCAGCAAATGCAGAAAGGGAGTCAAAAAGTCAGAATATAGGCTAGTCTGACATGAAGAAAAAAAGAAAGAAATCTAGAAGAGTGAAAATGTTGGTAATATGAAGAAAATGTGAAAAAGAATAGACAAAACTAAAAAACGCAGTAAGAGTTAGATCACCAGGAAACAGCATCTTCTATTCATTTTTGTTCCTGGCGAGCAAAAACGTGTTTCTGTTGTCATGGAAACATGAAAATTTCCATCCCCTGTCCTCGAAAATGCACACACTCCAATGGTTCAATGGTTAAAGAGCATTGGGGTAAGCCCACTTATCCGCATTTAAAAGCTTTCCGAATCAATCAGAAAATTCAAGTCCCTGCTGGAGGCCATTATGGAGTGAGAGGTCTCTCTAGCTCTAAGTTATCCTATGGAGAAGCGAGAGACATAGGATGCCTATTAACATGTAAATGAGTTGATGGTGTGGAGCTGCAGTGCTCACATAATGACCTGAAGAAAGAAAATATGAAATTCATAAACACTTGTTATAGAAATATACATGTATTCATATGGTGAGCAAAGAAACTATTTATAAAGATGAGGATGGCAGGATTAACAAATGTAAGCCAATTATTTCAAGCATACAAAAAAAAGTACTTCTCATAACTTTAGATAAATGTTTTAAAGTGCAAAGTTCAGAGCTGACAGCAACTTCTGCAATGTTGAATTTTAGACTGAAACAGGTGCTAAGACGCAAATACATGATTCAATATTAATATGATTTGTTGTTTAAGCAATGGTATAATTAGCATATTTACTTAATTATTTCTCAGTCTCTATTAAAATACAACCAGAAGATACAGGATATTTGTATGCAGTATTAAAAATCAGAAAAAAACCCCAGCTTCTATAGGCTAAAGTGGCAAGTATTTAGTGTGACCTCCTTGTAAACCTAAATGGAACCCTAATTAATGTAATTGCTAACACCAGTTTTTGTCCTACTATTTCATGTCAAAATGACTGCTGTGAAAAAAGGTCTATTATACCAAGTTTGTGCAAGATATGCTTAAAGTGAAGGTAAAGTTTGGCTTCTTTGATGCCTGTATTCTATTATTCATCTAGTATACACTCTGATCGCTAACTTTTTTTTTCATCATTGTATATATATTATTGTATTTTATACCGTTTTTATTTACACTCTCCGCCGTTCTTCGCTCCTCCCTCCTTTAATTTCCTGAATTTTCAATACATTACGTACAGAGCGGTCCCACCCGCTCTGTGCGTACTTCCAAAGCACGTTCCAGATTTACGTCTCAATTGCGCATGCGCAACTTACGCCGAACATTCAATTTGCGCCTGCGTGAAACAAAAAATCTTATAGCTATAGCAAAATCAAAAAGCGCATGCGCTAAACTGGAACGAGCTGGTAGAAGAAAGGAAGGGAAGTGAAGGCCACGCATGCGCATATAGGACAATAAGGCGGTGACGTCATATGACGGCCGCCTAACGGCCAGTGTTTCAATTGGAGAGTCAGAAAACGTGACCCGTATTATGAAAAAATAAAAAATAAACGGGTTGTTTTAAAAGCGAAAGGAATCGGATCAAGAAACGGTAATAAATACATAAATATTGCGATTAGAAGATTTTCATGACTTAAAGTCCCATTTATTTTCTCAGTATTTACAGGGTCAAAAGTGTAATATGTGAAACTTTACCTTCACTTTAAGCATTATACACCTGTGGTATGAGTTTAATTCATTGGAAGCTTGCTAATTAGACCAACTTTCAATCACATCATTTCATTCAAAATGCTAAAGATCACAGAATTTGACAGAAAACCATACTTTTGCATCAGCAAGGCTACTCTCAAAGGGAAATCAGCAAACAAACTGGATACTCAAGATGTGGTATTCAAGCTCTTAATAAAGAATTTTAAATAATCAGATTCAGGAGAGGTCAAGGACAAAAAAAAGGACTGGAAGGCCAAGCAAACTTTCAAAATCTGATGAGAAGTTTCTCAGAGTTTCTTCTTTGAGAGACCGGAAGAAAAGAAATCAAGTAAGGACCTAGTTCAGCATCTGGCAGCTCTGTCCTGGTTTGGGGTTGCATTTCTGCCAGTGGTGTTGGCGATATTGTTCGAATTGATAGGATCATTAATGCTGAAAAGTACATTCATCATGCCATTCCTTCTGGCAAGCACCTGATTGGAAATGGTTTAATTGTTCAGCATGATAAAGATCCCAATCACACTGCTAATGCAGAGAAATCATATTTGGCGATAAAAACAGCTGATAAAACACTGACAGTCATGCACCGGCCTCCACAGAGTCCAGACCTGAATATTATAGAGGCAGTATCGGATCACCTGGACAGAGAAATAAAAAAAGACAACCTAAATATAAAGAACAACTCTGGGAAGTGCTGCAAGAAGCCTGGTATAATATACCAGAAGATGATTACTTCAGAAAACTTGAGGACAGTCTCCCCAAAAGAGTTCAAGATTTGCTTAAAAAGGGAGGTCACACTAAATACTGACTTTTGCCTGAAGAAGCCATTTTGTTCTGAAAATTGTTTTTTTATATTTTGAGTACATATTTCCTCTAATATTTGTTTGTATCTTAATAAAGAGACCAACAAATAAATATGGCTGGTCATTAAAACTTTGCTAAAAAGACAAATCTAATGGTGGCCTAAGACTTCTGCACAGTACTATATATATATATATACACACACACACATATTAAAAAGAGACTTTCGGTGTGCTCCTGGATGCATGAGCAGTTTTTTTTTTTTTAATTTTTTTTTTTTACACTGGCTACAAACAATTGATCAGACCTGTTGAGTGTAGACTCAGAATCCATTGCCTGTTCTGTAGCTGAATTGTCTTCTTCTAGGTGAGCATGCGCTAGTTCTCAAAGCTATTGATATCAAACTGCCTTTGTGCAGGACCTGTTCAAATTGTGCCAGAGCAGAGCATATCACTCACTCAGAACTAGTGAGTGTTGGGGTAATTTATCTCACCTGTTTTGGAGGTGGCAGAAAGGCTAAAGAAGACCCCAAAAGCTGTGAATGCAGCTTAATAAATCTTCCCTTGTGTCACATCATATTACCCTTGGTTGAAAAGCATACCTAGGTAGGCCTAAGAGCAGTAATGCACTATTGGGAGCTAGTTGCCGATTAGTGACTGTACATATATGCTTCTTGTCATTGGCTCGCCTGTGTTAAGCTAGCTCCCAGTAGTGCTTTGCTGCTCCCTCAACAAAGGACACCAAGATAATGAAGCACATTTCATAATAAAAATAAATCTGAAAGTTGTTTAAAATTGTATTCTCTAGCTCACTGGTTGTCAAACCTGTCCTCAAGCCCCCCCCCCCCCCCAAACAGGCCAGGTTTTCAGGATTACCTTTGAATGAGAGCAGGTAAAATAACCAGGTTTACTAATCAGCCGATTGTTTCACCTGTGCTCCAGTTCAGATATCCTCAAAATCTGGCCTGTTAGAGAGGCCCGAGGACAGGTTTTAAAACCGGGGCTCTAGATGAATCAAGAAAGAAAAATTTGAGTTGCATGTTCCTTTAACGTTTGAAAGCAACAGATCATTACTCAGATCACTACTATAGTTTTTGAAGCGGCTGACGCATCCTTTACTTCTGCAGAATGGAACATAAGGGTTGGACACATGTGCATGCATGTGTCTGTGTGTGTATGTGTGTGTGCTCATGCATGTATATATAAGTGTGCGTGTCTGTGTATATATGTATGTGTGCCTGTGTGCACATGTATGCGTACGCTCATGTATGTGTGTGTGTGTGTTTGTGCGTCTGTGTGTGCGTGCATGTATGTGTATGTGTGTGTGTGAGTGTATATGTGTGTGCGCGCGTCTGTATGCTTTAAGATTTCTTTGCCCTTTTGATATTTGAATGATGGTTGTCAAGACTATGTAGATGAAACAGATGAAAGACAAATAAATTACTATGGATTCCAACTCTCTCTGGGTGATATTAAAAAAAAATCATATTTTTATTTTATTTATTTTTTTATCAACTTATCTGTCTTCAGGATAGCGATGATAATGACAATGAATAACTGATTCCAATCCTTTATTCCCCTCTTTTCATTGCTACCTCATCGGGTCTGTCTCTCTGTCTTGGAGCGGGAGGTTATGAAAATGAGCCGTGTGCCCAGGAGACACTAATTATCTGCTAAGTGTGAAAGCCAGAGTGATTAATTAAGAGATAATAAAGAGAGAGGGAGGGCAGGAAAGGGAATAACGCCTTGCTTTGATGATAAAACCTGAGGTAAGCCAAGCAATTAGGGGAATCTTTATCAAGTGTTAGTTATAATCCACAAATTATCTCCATCCCAAATTCTTTAGCGCAAAAAGAAAGAAGTTGAGGTACAGCAAGGCTAAAAAAATAAATAAAAAAAAAAGACAGCAAAAGGACAGTAAAGGTGGAAATAAATATCTGATTTCTAAATGCTTTAATATGCAAGGCATTTGCTGGTGTAAGAGCCTACCATGCAATAATACAATTCTTTAGAGCATTTTATTATTCCACAAAATACTTGCACTAGAATGCTCATTGGTACCTAGGCAAAATTAAAGGGACACTCAAGTCAAAATAAACTTTTATGATCAGATAGAGAATGTAATTTTAAAAAAAAGGGGGGGGGGAAAGAATAGAAAAAAAAAGAATATTTTTTAAAATATGCACACTTTGAGGCACCAGATCCTACTGATAATGTACAAGATTTCAGTGTATACACATGAGTCTGGGATTCGCTGATGGCATGTCACATGATACAGGGGCAGTGAAATTTAAAGACATTTTTTAAAGGGACAGTACACTGTAAAATTGTTTTTCCATTAATGTATTTTAAATGACTTGTTATACCAACTGCAGAGTATAAAATATTTGAGAAATTGAATTTTCAGGTTTATTTGTGTATATGAAGTAGCTGGTTTTGTGCTTTGAAACCACAGCCTATTACAATGGGTTGAGCTTCAGGTAATATCAGATCTCATTATGTTATCACTTTGTGTACACAGACTTTCTTCCTTATCTTTTATTTGTCTGGAACACCAAAGCTCAATACATAGAGAGAACAATGGAAAATTATCATTTTATTACTTAACTATCCTGCATCCCACTAAAAGTGTAATCTCTTCTGCTGGCTGTGTTTATTTAGGCTATTCAATAGCGTATACGCCAGTATCAAAACTTTCAGTATAGGTTGGGAAACCACAAGCTAAATCAGCTATTTCAAATGATGAAATATGAGTATTGGAGCTACTTGCAACCAATTTAATACACTCTAGGAGGTAAAAAGGATTATTGGGAATAATTTAAAGGGTGAACTGTCCCTTTAATTTGTCAGGAAAAAAAATCTACTGCTCTCTTGCAATTCAGAGTAGGTGCTACTGCATGGTCTTTTTATTATGCATCAGTTGACTATACATTTGTAAACTTTTATGTTCAACTTTACTGAGATTATTAACAATTTCTCAAGAGATTATTAACAATTTCTCAAGAATTTCAAGGATGAACGGGGTTAAACTGCTGTGTCCCACTTCAGAGGCCAAAACCATAAAACCACACTCCTGCTTGTATAGCTCCAAGGCTACAGCAGAGTAATTGGTGCAAATCACATGTAGCTGCTTATTCTCAGGAAAAGGAGATAGATATGCAGACAGGCAGAAGCGCTCAGCAGAACTAGACACACAAAGCCAGCCTGTGGTTAGCTAGGAGAATATATGGATTGCAACATCAACTTCTTGAAATGTTCTCCTCTTTAGAAGGGATTCATTGCAGCTCAAGCAGACAAGGTATTAAGAGAAGACTAGACAACATTTACTGCTCAAACATATCAAAAGACCTTTATTGAAAAGAGAGAGAAAAATGATGGCACTGCAGGCGTTGTGTCCTATATCATGATGGTTTTATATTAAGTAAAAATGTAATCATCAATGGTATATTATAAGGACAGGGGTGCTGTACATAGAAAGCAAAAACTGTTGGAAGGGTTCTAATGCTGGCACTAGAAAGTATGTACCGGATAAATATATCCCCAGTAAATAGGAACCCCTGCTAGACATCTCTAAGTGTAAGGTAATGGGGCAATATAATACGTGTAGGAAAACACCAATCGGAACAAGCACCTGTTCCAAGTAAGTAATAAGATGACAGTGTATTGTCTGAATTACAAAATATCAAATAAGGGAGGTGGTCAGACTAGAAGTACCCCCCTATGTTGATTATTCCACAGGTAAGAGTGCTGTAGGCAACGTGGGTAACTAGTTACAGTGTAGGTATTATAACAGAATGCAGGCAATCAACCTATGAGGTAGAAATGTAAAATAGCACCGCTACATATACCAATAGAAGGAAGGTTTTGTAAATAAATGGGTAGGGAATATTTCTATTTACCCCCTTCCCCAACTCCACATAGGAGCTGAAGTAATAGTACTGTTATTAGTTAAATACTAGGCGACAATTCGTCCGTCAACAGAAATAGCAACAGTCCCAATACGTGGTTTATACAGTAGGAATCCGTGAGAAAGAGGATTATAGTGTATACTCTTAAGCCTACTGTACTGCACATATCGGATTCCCAGGGGGGTAAACCTGAACCCAATGTGTTGTCTAAATTCCCAAACACCCAATATAGGGGGGTAGTAGAGCTGAATATTTCCCATTTTTAAGAGGTGTTCTACACTGGAGGGTGCTATTGATAACGTAGAAAAATAATTATATCTGTATTGTAACCTAATGCTGAAAAATAGCATATATAAATTAAGATATACAATGGCGCCACTACATTTACCAAAGGGTTAATTGCAAAAATAAGTATGCAAATAATATTTCTCTTTAACCCCTGCTAACTCCACATAGAGGCTGGAGTCCTAGTGCTATTATGAAATAAATACTAGGCGACAATTCGTCAGCCAGCAGAAGTGACAACAGCCTCAGTAAATGGTAAATACAATAGAAGACCGCAGGGGAAAAAATAATAGTATCCATCAACTTATATATACTGGGAATTATGTTAAGTAATATATTGTAATTGGTTGCACCAATTTTCCACAATGAAAAGACCTGTTGAACAGTAAGGGTTACGGCTGCTTGCAATTCTGAGTAATGAGGTACAAATAATACCAGGTTTCCAGATCTTCTTTCATTTCACTTTCATCATGAATCCTTCCTTGTATTTATTTTTTTAGAACATTAAAGTGGAATGGAAGTCAATATTAAAGTGATGGTAAACTTTCCCCTAAGCAGATCCGGAATGTTAGCAACATTTTTCATCAGTTGCAATGAAGATGCAATATAACTTAGCACTGAAATTCAAATACCCGCGCTCCAGCCTCACACTTCAAAAGTAATTTTGTTAAGGAGCTAATGATTTGAACTGTTCTCCAATAGGTGCTCTAGCTACAAAAAAGTGCCATATGGCTAGAGCGCCAATTGGAGAACAGTTCAAACTGTTCGCTCACAACAAAAAGTTACTTTTGAAGAGGGAGGCGGAGCACGGGGTGATTGAATTTCAGTCCTACATTA
This sequence comes from Bombina bombina, assembly GCF_027579735.1. NCBI lineage: Eukaryota > Metazoa > Chordata > Amphibia > Anura > Bombinatoridae > Bombina > Bombina bombina. Next base: position 1,404,153,000 of record NC_069499.1, on the reverse strand, counting down.
ATAAGTTAAAATGCATTTTCATTACAATTGATAAATTAAAGGGACAGTCAACTCAAAATCTTTTAAAAGATAAATACCTTTATTACCCATTTCCCAGTTTTGCACAGAAAACATGGTTATATGAATACACTTTTCACCTCTGTTATTACCTTGTATCTAAGCATCTCCTGATGACCCCCGGATCACATGATTATCTATTGACTTGCATTTAAGCCAATTAGTGCTGTGTTAGAATCCACGGGCATCAGCACAATGATATCTATAAGGCTCACATGAACTAACTTCCCCTGATGTGAAAAGCAAATCCAAAAGTATGTGACCATGGGGCTGTCTATAGGGACTTAGAAACAGACATAAATTTAGAGGTTTAAAGGTTATAAAGTATATTACTATAACCATGTTTGTGCTAAAGCTGTGGTATGGGTAGTAAAGGCATTATCTATCTTTTTAAACTATAACAATTTTTGTGTTGACTGTCCCTTTAAACTCCATCTTAAATACTGCTAAAATTCCAGATCTGTTTATACAAAGGGGAAAGTTTACCATCAATCCATGATTTAGATAATGTGCAATTTGTTATATTGTCTGTTCACAAAGCTTAAAAGGGACATGAAAGACAATTTTTTTATTTCATGATCCAACTTTCTAATTTACTTTTGTTATCTAATGTGTTGTATTGTCTTATCCTTTGTTGAAAAGCATAGCTAGGTAGGCTCAGGAGCTGCTGATTGGTGGCTGCATATATGCCTCATGTTATTGGCTCACCCAGGTGCATTTCTATTTCTTCAACAAAGAAGAGAATGAAGCAATTTAGATTAGATTGGAAAATTGGAAAGTTTCTAAAAATTGCATTCTCTATATGAATCATGAAAAAAAAAATGAATATGTTTTTGTTTCATGTCCCTTTAATGTCAACGAAGTGCCACTGGTTGGAAACCTACTCTAACTATCCTCCCTTTATTTTTTCTTTTAAAGCCCCACAGCTTCCTTTAACTTCTTGCTCTGTATAAAATATCGGTCATGTAAAACACACTGACTTGCAAATAGGGTGCCGTATCTCCAAACATTTCCTAAATGCTTTCTGAGGCCACGTTCGGCAAACGTCGAGACCCAGCTCCAGTTACAGTGATGACGTGGCGCTGGGAATCCGTCATTGTTTTGGGAGTGCCGCGTCATAGTAAGCTGAAAACGCTCAGATGCTTGCTCTTCTCACTCCCAGCGTTACCAGCAAGCTGGAAGCAACGGGAGTGACGTCATCTGAGCATTCAGCGAACGCCCAGCAGCTTGCTTGGAAGCCTTCCCCGAACGCTCCAAGCGAGTGCTGAGCTCGCTGGAGGAGCTTGCAGAACGCGGTCTGAGAAATGAAGGTGAGGGCAGTGGTCCATGTGGTGAGCAGAGCTGCTGATGTGTTTAAGGTGGGACATGTCTTAAAAAAAAAAAAAAAAAACAACAACAAAAACAGAAATTTGCCTGGACAGGGGAAGCTGAGGGAGTGACAGTGAATAAAATCACCCAACCTGCAACAATCTCACAAGATCAGATGGGAGGTATTGGGTGCGATAGTATTTGAAGGAATATTAATTAGCATTTTCCAACACACATTCATCATCAGTATACCGGAGCTTGAAGCATTCTACAGAGCGATTGGTTAGCTGGAAGCTCAAGCTCTCATATCTGTCCTGATTAACCACAGCAAAGCACTAAGAGCATTGATTTGCCCGGTCTTTTCAAGGGGTGTATCTTTGAAATGCTTTTGACTTGCACATTCTTAATTATTTTACAATTACATTCTTAAAGTGCCATCTAACATGTTGAGATCTGTGCATATCATAAAAGGGCTAAGTAAAAATAGTTTGCATAAAAAAAATTGTTTAAAAATTGCTGGCAAGTATTTTGAATTTTTTTTAAAAAATAAGCAAAGTGAGTTACATAGCTAAGCTGTCGGGGGGCTTCTAGGCATGCTCCAGCAGATAATGATTGTATTCTACCAAAGCAAAGGTAGATATAGATACAGCCATATAAGGAATTGTGTGGGGGGAGTTAAGAGTTGTACAATTCATTCAGAAACTTAAAAGAAAGGGTTAATGGTGAGGCACTGCAGTATAAATTTGCAGGTAAAGTAATTAAAGTAAATATATTTTGTCTCTATCCCAACTTGTTTTATGTCCCTTTAAGTGCTTCAAGAACAGTTTTGTATTAAGATCTAATGCAGTTCTATATTTTGGATGCATACAATTTTAAATTTACATTTAGATATCTTTTGTTACAGAAAATGGCTTTTTGTATTTTGACTTTTATATAAAAAAAAAAAGTTATTGTTTTTATAATAAATAGATGTTCCAGCTTTTTTTTTTTTTTTTTAGATGAATTAAAAAAAAAAATAAAGCACCAAGGAGGAATGATAGAAAAATTCACAGTAGCCGGAAGGGAGAAAAAAAAGCAGGTCATTGTGGGCCTATTAAGTACTTTCACTTTAAATTGAAATATAAGGCACAACACAAGCCAAACCATGAAGTCACTGAAAACCTGCTCAGCAAAAAATTAGAATAGGCAGATTTCCAATGGCGTAAAATAAAATGCCTGCAAGGAAAAACTGGGCAGCTTTCCTACATCTAACCTGGCATAAACAGAACTGATAGAGGCTCTCTCTTAACTCAGGAATTTGTTTGTGGATCAACGTGACAGAAACTTTCTAAACTGCTTTGTTTGTATTCTGTGAAATGTCTGTGCTCCCTCTAAAAAAGGGATAAATAGTGATTATTCAATTATATTAAAATGTTTCAGAAAACTATAATAGTCACTATTTCATACTGATATCCAGGGACAACTGACAGCACATGAAGAGTTGTTTGCTAATACAATGCCAGTTTAGACTGGTAAGGCCCTAAAAACAGTGACCTCAAATATTCTTATTCTCCACACAGGAATTGAAAAACAATAAGATCATGGGGTCAATTTATCATATGCCGGGCGGACATGATTCGCTGTAGCAAATCATGTCCGTCTGACCGCTGCTTCTTAACTTATGTTTCCGGCGAGCCGGAAACTACGGGCGTAGAAAGCAGCATCCGCTGCTTATTATATCTACCCCCATGTCTTTTTTGATGTAACCCTAAAAAGTATTCCTCCATGTTGTCGCAAAATACACATACACCCACACGGTAAATGAATCTTGGTGTAGGATATTACAGAAAATATATAATTTTGACATCATTATGGCATTTTTTATTTTTTATTTAGATACACATTATAAGGTTTCAACTAACTGTCCTAAGGCCAGGATTTTAAAATCAGAACGCCTATCTAGCTCCTAAATTCTTCTCTTCTCGTTACCCATGCTTTTGAGAAAGGGTTAATGCCACTGTAATTATAATTTTTTTTTAAAACACATTTAAAATGCTAAATAAATCAAATCAGGCTACACATTACTGTCAGAAGGGTTTTAAATGTACTTGAAGGCCTGATAATGGCATTTAATGATGTTTCCCAGACTGTAACTGGTAATGCTTATGACCATTTACCCCCCCCCCCCAAACACACACACACACATTTTGCATTTTAGATGTAAAGTTCTGTTGGGAGAATAAAGAAGCAAAACATTTTTTCACTCTTATAATAATTATAAAATAGTCAAAATCACAGTCACAAGTTCATCCAGATATCTGCCATGTGCTTTAAGTGCAGACAGGAAATCTGAGTAATGTAATGCAAATGAACTCACAAAACGATGTGCTCATGCAATTGAAACCCTTATACCCCAGGCTATCTGGATTCACTTGATGATTACAAAATAAGGTATGCTCTTGTGAGGCTGTGCTTACATAAAGTGAGAGAAATGTAGGGAACAGCAAACAGGACTTATCTGATAGCATAAGAATCCAGACTCTGATCTCAGGTCTTAATACGAACTTATAACCAACGGGGCTTCAGTGATATGGGTCAGAACAGAGGTCTTATATGGGCATATAACTGGTAGGGGCTTTAGTGGCACAGGTCTGATATGGGCATATAACTGGTAGGGGCTTTAGTGGCACAGGTCTGATATGGGCATATAACTAGCAGGAGCTTTAGTGCCACAGGTCTGATATGGGCATATAACTAGCAGGAGCTTTAGTGCCACAGGTCTGATATGGGCATATAACTAGCAGGAGCTTTAGTGCCACAGGTCTGATATGGGCATATAACTAGCAGGAGCTTTAGTGCCACAGGTCTGATATGGGCATATAACTAGCATGAGCTTTAGAGCCACAGGTCTGATTTTGGCATATAACTGGTAGGGGCTTTAGTGGCACAGGTCTGATATGGGCATATAACTGGTAGGGGCTTTAGTGGCACAGGTCTGATATGGGCATATAACTAGCATGAGCTTTAGAGCCACAGGTCTGATATTGGCATATAACTAGCAGGAGCTTTAGTGCCACAGGTCTGATGTGGGCATATAACTAGCAGGAGCTTTAGTGGCACAGGTCTGATATGGGCATATAACTAGCAGGAGCTTTAGTGGCACAGGTCTGATGTGGGCATATAACTAGCAGGAGCTTTAGTGGCACAGGTCTGATATGGGCATATAACTAGCAGGAGCTTTAGTGGCACAGGTCTGATGTGGGCATATAACTAGCAGGAGCTTTAGTGGCACAGGTCTGATGTGGGCATATAACTAGCAGGAGCTTTAGTGGCACAGGTCTGATGTGAGCATATAACTAGCAGGAGCTTTAGTGGCACAGGTCTGATGTGGGCATATAACTAGCAGGAGCTTTAGTGGCACAGGTCTGATATGGGCATATAACTAGCAGGAGCTTTAGTGGCACAGGTCTGATATGGGCATATAACTAGCAGGAGCTTTAGTGCCACAGGTCTGATGTGGGCATATAACTAGCAGGAGCTTTAGTCGCACAGGTCTGATATGGGCATATAACTAGCAGGATCTTTAGTGGCACAGGTCTGATATTGGCATATAACTAGCAGGAGCTTTAGTGCCACAGGTCTGATGTGGGCATATAACTAGCAGGAGCTTTAGTGGCACAGGTCTGATGTGGGCATATAACTAGCAGGAGCTTTAGTGGCACAGGTCTGATGTGGGCATATAACTAGCAGGAGCTTTAGTGGCACAGGTCTGATATTGGCATATAACTAGCATGAGCTTTAGAGCCACAGGTCTGATATTGGCATATAACTAGCAGGAGCTTTAGTGCCACAGGTCTGATGTGGGCATATAACTAGCAGGAGCTTTAGTGGCACAGGTCTGATGTAGGCATATAACTGGTAGGGGCTTTAGTGGCACAGGTCTGATATTGGCATATAACTAGCATGAGCTTTAGAGCCACAGGTCTGATATTGGCATATAACTAGCAGGAGCTTTAGTGCCACAGGTCTGATGTGGGCATATAACTAGCAGGAGCTTTAGTGGCACAGGTCTGATATGGGCATATAACTAGCCGGAGCTTTAGTGGCACAGGTCTGATATGGGCATATAACTTGCAGGAGCTTTAGTGCCACAGGTCTGATATGGGCATATAACTGGTAGGGGCTTTAGTGGCACAGGTCAGATCAGAGGTCTGATATGAGCATGTGACAGGGGCTTTAGTGCCACAGGTCTAATCAGTGGTCTGACATGAGCATAACACGGACAGGGGCTTTAGTGCCACAGGTCTAATCAGTGGTCTGACATGGGCATATAACTGACAGGGGCTTTAGTGCCACAGGTCTGATCAGAGTTCTGGCATGGGATATGACTGACAGGGATTTTAGTACTAGGGATCTAATTTGAAGTTTGATGGGTATATATGACTGACAGGGATTTTAGTACTAGGGATCTAATTTGAAGTTTGATGGGTATATACACAAGCCATGGGCTACAGTGCAGTGACATAAATGAAAAAGTCTAAAGGCAATGTGGTCTAATCAGAAGTCCTTTGGGGGATTAAAAGGGACAGTTTACTCAAAAAATGCCTCCCCTTTAATTTGTTCCTAATTATCCACTTAACCTGCTGGAGTGTATTAAATTGTTTAAAAGTAATTCCTTTGCCCTTATATTGGCATTTGAAATAGATTTTTTAGCCTGTGGTATCCCCACCTATTCTGAAAGTTTCTGGCCTTAGGTCCAAGCAATAGATAAGCTGTGTAAATACTGCCACTAGAAGAAATTACACTCCCAGTGGGGTATAGAAGAGACAAGGTAATTACATGTTAATTTTCCATTGTTCTATTCAATCATTGGTCTTTGGTTTACGGACAGATATAAGATAAAGAAGCATGAATATGTACACAATGTGATACAGTAATGAGATCCGATTATACCTACAAGCTCAATCCATTTTATTAGGTTGTGGCTTCAAAAGACAAAGCCAGCTAATTAATATACACAAATAAACCTTAAAAAGCAAATTCTCATACATTTTATACTCTGCAGCTGGTAAAAAAAAGTAATTAGAAACACATTAAGGGGGAAACTATTTTACAGTATACTGTCCCTTTAAGGCTAAAAGGTGCAGTAAATCCATGGGGTTTGAGCTATCTAGGACCTTGGCACTGCTTCACCTATTTATTTCCCCGGATCACCCGCTGGTTGTCCAATATTTTTTTGTAGAGGAAAGCTAACAGCCCTAAAAAGTGTTTATCCCCAATATAATATGCCTGCCTACCACCCCCTCTACATGCAGGGTCTTCAGTATGCTAAGGATCCACCTACCTTATTTTAATGTAAAATTCAGATCTAAACACCTTTATAAACCTACAGAAACATAAGTGCTGCACTTTGACCTGGCACATATATTGCAGCTATTGAATGAGGAAATTCACAGCAATCTGATCTTATGCACACAAAAAAATACTCTAAAGTACATAGTTCTCAAAAAGTTACATACTTTAGACAGCATGAAGAAATAGTTTCTAAAGTACCTACCCAGTTTGTTAAAAAAAAAAAAATAACTTTCTATATAGTGTCAAGAAAGCCTAAGTAACTAATGACTTTCAGTGAGACCCCACATAAAGATAATCAGAGCTTTGGTTTTGCAAATAAGCATTTCTTTGGTGTTCCAGTCATTTTGCAATCAAGGACTTGTTTTAAGAAAAAACAGAAATTCTGCTCGTCTAAATGGAGCAGCTGTAGAGGGAGGCGTCTCAGGTCTGAAGTCAGCAATTCTAAATTCACGCTTTATTTCAGTGTCAGCAAAGTTGTTGACGCAGGAGGATTTTATAATGGTTTCTACCAGAAGTTAGCGGGAAAACGAGGGTGTTTTAGCTACAGCCGATCATAAGCTAAACCTCCGCTATGGAGCACAACGTTCCAGAGGCTGAAAAAGTGTAATATTCATCTTACTCGAGAGAGGTAAAATACTTCCTATTGATTAAATGGACATTGTACTAAAAGATTCTCTAAAAGACAATTTCCAAATATCTTATAAGGCTTTGTTTTGTTTTAGGCTCCTAAGCTGAATAAACCTACATTTTTCTGTGGGAATTATTCCTGACAGAAAACATTACCTTGGTATTTTTAAAATCCACAATGCACTTCCTGATAGCTTTTTAACCGCTACTCTCAGATTCATGATCCTTTGATGCAATGTCCCTTTAAAGGGACAATAATCTCAAAATTAAACTAATATGATTCAGATAGAACAAGCAGTTTCAAGAGACTTCCCAAAATGTACTACTATTAGCAAATTTTAAAAAGTCTTTATATGCACACACTGAGGCACCATTTACTACTGAGCACGTGCACAAGTTTACAGTGTATACTTATACTAGTATGTGATTGGGTGATGGCTGTCACATGATACAGGGGGGTCAGCAAATGGGGGTAAATGAATTTGCCAGAAAAAAAAATCTACTGTTTATTTGAAAATCATAAGTGCTATTGCATTGTATTTTAATGATATACTTGTTAATTATGCATTTCTATTATATTTAATGGTCCTTTAACTCTTAGCAGCAAGAGAGATGCAACCCACTGTATAGCAAAAAAAGTGTCAGTAATTGGTAATGGTTATTATCCTTTAAAGGGTTTCCAGAAGACAATAAAAAGGGCCACATTGTATGTTTTACCTTCCCAGAGGACCCATAGCAAAAGTGTTTAAATCAGTGAAGGGAAATTATATTTTAAATAATAGCACATGCAAATCTCAAGTCTTCAAAAGGGTTACATTGTATACATGAACTATACTTGTGTCTTTAGCACTATATACCAGCAGTGTTTGTAACAATGATGTTGTACACAATCAAATGGTTTATCCATAAACTGCCCATAGTTTTTAAATGGTGAATTTTGAAGAATTCTATATTTACTTTGGGAGTGAAACCTAAAAAGGGACAGTAATGTCAAAGTGAAGCTTTCATGATTCAGACAGAATATGCCATTTTAAACAACTGTATTTGTTCTCTTGGTATCCTTTGTTGAAAGGCATACCTAGGTAGGCTCAGGAACAGCAGTACATTACTAAGGCAGGCTGCTGATTGGCTGCTGCACATATATACCTCTTGTCACACCCAATGTATTTAGCTAGCTCTCAGTAGTGCATTGCTGCTCCTTCAACAAAGGATACCAAGAGAGTTGAGCACATTTGATAACAAAAGTACACTGGAAAGTAGTTTAACTTTGTATGCTCTCTCACTGGTTTGCAAACCTGTCCTCAGGCCTCCCTAACAGGCCAGATTTTGAGGATACATGAACTGGAGCCAGGTGAAAAAAATCAGTTGATAAGTGAACATGGTTATATTACCTGCTCTCTCCCAAGGCAATCCTAAAAATCTGACCGGTAAGGGAGGTCTGACGACAGGTTTAAAAACCAGTGTTCTTATCTGAAAAAGAAATTGTTTCATGACCCTTCAATTCCCTCTTTAAGTCTCTCCATAGATCGCATTCAATAATCAGATTCGAAAACAATATTAAGAAAATATGGAAAACAGCTCCTCTACATAACGAAAGGTAAAATCACAAACTTTATTCAAATACTTTGGAAGAAAAGTAGCTTTTCTAACAAAGAATAATTGGTTAAAACAGTTCAGATATGTGAAAAAAGCAAATCAAGACTAAGATAAAGTCTAAATTATTTAAAGGGACAGTCTACTCCAGATGTTGTATTGTTTAAAAAGATAGATAATCCCTTTATTACCCATTCCCCAGTTTGCATAACGTGAGCACAATGTTATCTACATGACACACATGAACTAGCGCCGTCTAGCTGTGAAAAACTGTCAATTTATTTAAATAAGAGGCAGCCTTCTAGGGTTTAGAAATTAGCATATGAGCCTACCTAGGTTTAGCTTTCAACAAATACCAAGAGAACAAAGCAAATTTGATTATAAAAAGTAAATCGGAAAGTTGTTTAAAATTGCATGCCCTATCTGCATCATGAAATTGTAATTTTGACTAAACTGTTCCTTTAAAAAATAAAAAAAAAAAAAGATAAAATAATGTATGTTTTGTTTATCTGTATTAAATTATTTAGGTTATCCTATATAACTATACAAATATTATAATGCAGATGTTTTCTGAAGTTCTGTAAATTCAGTGACCTGCCGGCATTCTATCATTTTTATTACCAAGTTAGATTTTGCTACCAGGGACACTGCACATGCGCTGACGTAGTTAGCTCATGCACATTATCATGGGTAGCAAAATTTTAACAGAGGATCTTTACTCCCCGCATTTTTCTATTTTTATACAGGGTAAGTGCACCTGCACGCCCTCAGCGCAACTGATTCCGGCAATATAATAAAGTAACATTTATAATTTTAAGATATTTTAATTGCGAGTATTCCGTCCCTCTGCCAATTTAAAGATACAATTACACTAAAATAATTTACATGTATCACACATTTAAGTTCTCCTGTGATGTCATAATCTTGTAAAGGTCTCTGCCAAAGTGAAGCACAAATATAAAGGCTTGTTAGTTTCTGCCTCGGTCTCTTTTAGCTCCCTCTCCTGGATTCCACCGATAGGAGGTCACAGCTTTTTGTTCCAATTGGTCAGCTGAATAAAAAAAAAATAATGGAGTAAAGATCTTCTCAATGAGATTTTTCTACCCATGATAATGCGGATGAGCAAATCAGAGATGTTTTAGGATCATATGTGAAATGAGCTGACAGCGCATACGCAGTGTCCCTGGTAGTAAAATCTAATGGGTAGCAAAATATGATGAACACCGGCACTCAAAGCAGAAGAGACACGGCCTGACTGTGCTTGACAAGCTATGTTTGAATAGCTTTAAAATGGCTACAGATGTACAACTTTATCTTAGTTTCATTGTGTGTACAGAATACTGTGCTGCCGAATACAGCTGATCAGAAATGGAACTGAAATATATCATCTAAATGTGCTAATAAATGCACCACTTGTGGTATGGATGAGGGGCAAACTGGTGACTGCAGACATCCTCAGAGAAAATCTTTTCCCAAGTATTATGTATAATGGGCTGGTAATATGTGAGAGAGAAAGAGAGAGAATCTGTCCCTGTGATGGAAGGATTGCCTGCTGAGAAAATTTGCCACCCAGTTGTATACACCCGGAATGTGGATCGCCGACAGAGAAAAGCTGTGGGCCCGTAGTTCCAAAATATTTATCGCGAGGGAGGACTCCTCCTGGGTCCACAACCCCTGTGCCTTCCTGGCAGCCCAATCCGCTCCCCATACAGATAGGCTTGCGTCCATAGTCACAATCTCCCAGGATGATCTTATGAAGCATGTCCCTTGGGACAGATGATCTGGACAGAGCGATTCTCTCGACCGGCTGTCTAATACAATCAGTGGAATGGCGATCATTCAGATCTGTCTCAATAGTCTCAGCATGCACAGTTATAAAGGTCTGAGACGGAACCTGGCAAAAGGAATTATGTACATGCAGGACACCATGAAACCAATCACCTACATACACTGAGTCACAGAGGGACCTCAAGGAGGTCCGGAGGGCAAGACATGCCGAAGTTAGCTTGCAAAGTCTCGGTCTGTTAGAAATATCCTCATGGATATGGAGTCTATTATAGTACCCAGGAATTCCACCCTGGTAGTTGGAATAAGAGAACTCTTTTCCAAGTTTATCTTCCATCCATGTGATCGAAGAAGACTGAGAAGGGACTCTGAGAATTCTTCCGCAAGACGAAAGGATGGTGCTTGCACCAGAATATCATCCAAGTATGGGTCTACTGCAATACCCTGAGATCTGGCAATGGCTAGAAGAGCCCCCAGAATCTTCGTAAAGATTCTTGGAGCAGTAGCTAGGCCAAACGGAAGGGCAATGAACTGGAAGTGCTGGTCCAGGAATGCAAACCTCAAGAACTGAAAGTGTTCCCTGTGCATTGGAACATTAAGGCCTAGATTTGGAGTTTGGCGTTAGCCGTGAAAACCAGCGTTAGAGGCTCCTAACGCTGGTTTTAGGCTACCGCCGGTATTTGGAGTCAGTGATTAAAGGGTCTAACGCTCACTTTTCAGCCGTGACTTTTCCATACCGCAGATCCCCTTACGTCAATTGCGTATCCTATCTTTTCAATGGGATCTTAGTAACGCCGGTATTTAGAGTCGTTTCTGAAGTGAGCGTTAGAGCTCTAACAACAAAACTCCAGCCGCGGAAAAAAAGCAGGAGTTAAGAGCTTTCTGGGCTAACGCCGGTTCATAAAGCTCTTAACTACTGTACCCTAAAGTACACTAACACCCATAAACTACCTATGTACCCCTAAAACGAGGTCCCCCCACATCGCCGCCACTCGATTAAATTTTTTTAACCCCTAATCTGCCGACCGCCACCTACGTTATACTTATGTACCCCTAATCTGCTGCCCCTAACACCGCCGACCCCTGTATTATATTTATTAACCCCTAACCTGCCCCCCACAACGTCGCCGCCAGCTACCTACAATAATTAACCCCTAATCTGCCGACCGCAAAGCGCCGCCACCTACGTTATCCTTATGTACCCCTAATCTGCTGCCCCTAACACCGCCGACCCCTGTATTATATTTATTAACCCCTAACCTGCCCCCCACAACGTCGCCGCCAGCTACCTACAATAATTAACCCCTAATCTGCCGACCGCAAAGCGCCGCCACCTACGTTATCCTTATGTACCCCTAATCTGCTGCCCCTAACACCGCCGACCCCTATATTATATTTATTAACCCCTAACCTGCCCCCCACAACGTCGCCGACACCTGCCTACACTTATTAACCCTAATCTGCCGAGCGGACCTGAGCGCTACTATAATAAAGTTATTAACCCCTAATCCGCCTCACTAACCCTATCATAAATAGTATTAACCCCTAATCTGCCCTCCCTAACATCGCCGACACCTAACTTCAATTATTAACCCCTAATCTGATGACCGGAGCTCACCGCTATTCTAATAAATGTATTAACCCCTAAAGCTAAGTCTAACCCTAACACTAACACCCCCCTAAATTAAATATAATTTTAATCTAACGAAATTAATTAACTCTTATTAAATAAATTATTCCTATTTAAAGCTAAATACTTACCTGTAAAAAAAAAATCCTAATATAGCTACAATATAAATTATAATTACATTGTAGCTATTTTAGGATTAATATTTATTTTACAGGCAACTTGGTAATTATTTTAACTAGGTACAATAGCTATTAAATAGTTAAGAACTATTTAATAGTTACCTAGTTAAAATAATAACAAAATTACCTGTAAAATAAGTCCTAACCTAAGTTATAATTAAACCTAACACTACCCTATCAATAAATTAATTAAATAAAATACCTACAATTACCTACAATAAAACCTAACACTACACTATCAATAAATAAATTAAATACAATTTCTACAAATAACTACAATTACATAAACTAACTAAAGTACAAAAAATAAAAAAGAACTAAGTTACAAAAAATAAAAAAATATTTGCAAACATAAGAAAAATATTACAACAATTTTAAACTAATTACACCTACTCTAAGCCCCCTAATAAAATAGCAAAGACCCCCAAAATAAAAAAATGCCCTACCCTATTCTAAATTAATAAATTTAAAAGCTCTTTTACCTTACCAGCCCTGAACAGGGCCCTTTGCGGGGCATGCCCCAAGAAAATCAGCTCTTTTGCCTGTAAAAAAAAAAACATACAATACCCCCCCCCCAACATTACAACCCACCACCCACATACCCCTAATCTAACCCAAACCCCCCTTAAATAAACCTAACACTAAGCCCCTGAAGATCTTCCTACCTTGTCTTCACCTCACCGGGTATCACCGATCGGTCCTGGCTCCGATATCTTCATCCAACCCAAGCGGGGGCTAGACATCCACTGAAGAAGTCCAGAAGAGGGTCCAAAGTCTTCCTCCTATCCGGCAAGAAGAGGACATCCGGACCGGCAAACATCTTCATCCAAGCGGCATCTTCGATCTTCTTCCATCTGGTGCGGAACGGGTCCATGTTGAAGCAGCCGACGCGGATCCATCCTCTTCTTCCGGCGTCTCCCGACGAATGACGGTTCCTTTAAGGGACGTCATCCAAGATGGCGTCCCTCGAATTCCGATTGGCTGATAGGATTCTATCAGCCAATCGGAATTAAGGTAGGAATATTCTGATTGGCTGATGGAATCAGCCAATCAGAATCAAGTTCAATCCGATTGGCTGATCCAATCAGCCAATCAGATTGAGCTCGCATTCTATTGGCTGCGATCGGATTGAACTTGATTCTGATTGGCTGATGGAATCCTATCAGCCAATCGGAATTCGAGGGACGCCATCTTGGATGACGTCCCTTAAAGGAACCGTCATTCGTCGGGAGACGCCGGAAGAAGAGGATGGATCCGCGTCGGCTGCTTCAACATGGACCCGCTCCGCACCAGATGGAAGAAGATCGAAGATGACGCTTGGATGAAGATGTTTGCCGGTCCAGATGTCCTCTTCTTGCCGGATAGGAGGAAGACTTTGGACCCTCTTCTGGACTTCTTCAGTGGATGTCTAGCCCCCGCTTGGGTTGGATGAAGATATCGGAGCCAGGACCGATCGGTGATACCCGGTGAGGTGAAGACAAGGTAGGAAGATCTTCAGGGGCTTAGTGTTAGGTTTATTTAAGGGGGGTTTGGGTTAGATTAGGGGTATGTGGGTGGTGGGTTGTAATGTTGGGGGGGGGGGTATTGTATGTTTTTATTTACAGGCAAAAGAGCTGATTTTCTTGGGGCATGCCCCGCAAAGGGCCCTGTTCAGGGCTGGTAAGGTAAAAGAGCTTTTAAATTTATTAATTTAGAATAGGGTAGGGCATTTTTTTATTTTGGGGGTCTTTGTTATTTTATTAGGGGGCTTAGAGTAGGTGTAATTAGTTTAAAATTGTTGTAATATTTTTCTTATGTTTGTAAATATTTTTTTATTTTTTGTAACTTAGTTCTTTTTTATTTTTTGTACTTTAGTTAGTTTATGTAATTGTAGTTATTTGTAGAAATTGTATTTAATGTATTTATTGATAGTGTAGTGTTAGGTTTTATTGTAGGTAATTGTAGGTATTTTATTTAATTAATTTATTGATAGGGTAGTGTTAGGTTTAATTATAACTTAGGTTAGGACTTATTTTACAGGTAATTTTGTTATTATTTTAACTAGGTAACTATTAAATAGTTCTTAACTATTTAATAGCTATTGTACCTAGTTAAAATAATTACCAAGTTGCCTGTAAAATAAATATTAATCCTAAAATAGCTACAATGTAATTATAATTTATATTGTAGCTATATTAGGAATTTTTTTTTACAGGTAAGTATTTAGCTTTAAATAGGAATAATTTATTTAATAAGAGTTAATTTATTTCGTTAGATTAAAATTATATTTAATTTAGGGGGGTGTTAGTGTTAGGGTTAGACTTAGCTTTAGGGGTTAATACATTTATTAGAATAGCGGTGAGCTCCGGTCGTCAGATTTGGGGTTAATAATTGAAGTTAGGTGTCGGCGATGTTAGGGAGGGCAGATTAGGGGTTAATACTATTTATGATAGGGTTAGTGAGGCGGATTAGGGGTTAATAACTTTATTATAGTAGCGCTCAGGTCCGCTCGGCAGATTAGGGGTTAATAAGTGTAGGCAGGTGTCGGCGACGTTGAGGGGGGCAGATTAGGGGTTAATAAATATAATATAGGGGTCGGCGGTGTTAGGGGCAGCAGATTAGGGGTACATAAGGATAACGTAGGTGGCGGCGCTTTGCGGTCGGCAGATTAGGGGTTAATTTTTGTAAGTAGCTGGCGGCGACGTTGTGGGGGGCAGGTTAGGGGTTAATAAATATAATATAGGGGTCGGCGGTGTTAGGGGCAGCAGATTAGGGGTACATAAGGATAACGTAGGTGGCGGCGCTTTGCGGTCGGCAGATTAGGGGTTAATTATTGTAAGTAGCTGGCGGCGACGTTGTGGGGGGCAGGTTAGGGGTTAATAAATATAATATAGGGGTCGGCAGTGTTAGGGGCAGCAGATTAGGGGTACATAGGTATAATGTAGGTAGCGGCGGTTTACGGAGCGGAAGATTAGGGGTTAATAATATAATGCAGGGGTCAGCGATAGCGGGGGCGGCAGATTAGGGGTTAATAAGTGTAAGGGTGTTTAGACTCGGGGTACATGTTAGAGTGTTAGGTGCAGACGTAGGAAGTGTTTCCCCATAGGAAACAATGGGGCTGCGTTAGGAGCTAAACGCTGCTTTTTTGCAGGTGTTCGGTTTTTTTTCAGCTCAAACAGCCCCATTGTTTCCTATGGGAGAATCGTGCACGAGCACGTTTTTGAGGCTGGCCGCGTCCGTAAGCAACTCTGGTATCGAGAGTTGCATTTGCGGTAAAAATGCTCTACGCTCCTTTTTTGGAGCCTAACGCAGCATTTTTTTGAACTCTCGATACCAGAGTTAATTTTATGGTGCGGCCAGAAAAAAGCCCGCGTAGCGTTAGCCCATCTACCGCCAAACTCCAAATCTAGGCCTAAGGTAAGTGTCCTTCAGATCTATAGTGGTCATAAACTATGTTTAAGCACTTTAGGTCCAGAATTGGGCGGAAAGTTTCCTCCTCCTTTGGAACCACAAAAAGGTTTGAATAAAACCCCAAACCTCTTTCTTCGATTGGCACTGGGACAACAATTCCTAAGGAGAATAGATCCCGAACGCACCCTAGAATGGCATCCCTCTTTTCTGGTCTGATAGAGATCCGAGAGAAGGAATCTGCCCCTTGACAGATATGATTTGAAGTCTATCTTGTATCCCTGAGATACCACCTCCAGGACCCACAGATCCTGTACGTCCTTGAACCAGGCGTCAAAAAAAAAAAAAAAAAAAAAAAAAGGAGTCTGCCTCCATACACGATCCGATCCCGGATCGGGGGCCGCCCCTTCATGCCGATTTGTTTTCGGCAAGCTTCTTATTCTGCTTGGATTTATTCCATGACTGAGTCGGCATCCAAGTACTCTTGGGTTGCTCGGGCTTGGAGGATGATTGTTGTCGTTGGGATTTGTCAGAACGAAAATTAGAAGATTGTCGTCCCTTAGACTTGTTCTTCTTATCTTACAGTAGGAAGGCACCCTTGCCTCCAGTAACCGTAGAAATAATGGAGTCTAGGCGTGGACTAAATAAAATCTTTCCCTTGAAGGGAATAAAATGGAGTCTGGACTTAGAAGTCATATCCGCAGACCAAGACTTCAACCAGAGTACCCGGCAGGCTAGGACCGCAAAGCCAGAGGCCTTTGCATTTAGGCGAATAAATTGCATGTTCGCATCACAGATAAAAGAATTAGCAATTCTCAGAGCTTTAATTCTGTCTTGAATATCTTCGAGGGGACACTCCACCTCAATGAGTTCCGATAAAGAGTTGCACCAGTAGGTAACCGCTCCGGCAACTGTGGTAACTGTAGCCGCCGGTTGAAACATCTTTCTCAGAAAGGTTTGCATTTTCTTATCCATCGGCTCTCTGAACCAAGAACGATCCTCAAGAGGTATAGTAGTACATTTAGCAAGCATAGAGATAGCACCATCTACTTTAGGAATGGAGCCCCACAAATCCAGTTGAGAGTCCGGGACCGGGAACTACTTTTTAAAAGTAGACGAGGGGAAAATGGAAGAACCAATTCTTTCCCATTCATTCTTAATAATGTTCGCCACAGGAAAAGTCAAAAGGAACTTTCCTGTCTTTGTAAACTCTGTGTAATTTAGGTATCATAGGTTCAGGCATCGCAGCCTCTGGAACCTCTAACGTAGACATAACCTCCTTTAATAAAAAACACAAGTGCTCAATTTTAAATCTAGGACAGTTCCTTCACTTAGACGCTAAGGACTCTGACCCAGAAAGTTCACCCTCTGAAGCTACAGAGGTTAACTCATCATCGGATAACTAGGACATAATAGCGAAATCCGATAAATATTTAGAGAGCTCTGTTTAACCTTTCTCTTGCATTTGTTAGAGCGAGGTAATGCACGGAGGGCTGCAGACACCACCGTTTGTAACTGCTCGGCAAAGTCCGTAGGAAGAAGGCCCCCTCCGTATGGAGGATTAGATGTGCAATGGGGAACTGCATGTGGAGTGGATAATGTAGCAAGGGTAGTAATCTCACGGGACGCCGAGTCCTTAGAGGTAGAAGGCTCAGAGGCACTAAGAGCCTTACCAGGCTTGTCTCCCTTCTTAGACTTTATAATGGTGTTAAAGGGACACTCAATCAAAATTAAACTTTCATTATTCAGATAGAGCATGCAAATTTAAACAACTTTCCAATTTACTTCCATTAACAAAATGTGCACAGTCTTTTTATATTTAAACTTTTTGAGTCACCAGCTCCTACTGAGCATGTGCAAGAATAAAGTGTGTATGCATTTGTGAATAGCTGTTTGCTGTCACATGGTAAGTGTATGAATTTGTGATTGGCTGATGGCTGTCACATGGTACAGGGGGAATAGAAAAAGACATAAAACTTAAAAAATTGTCAGAAAAAAAAAAATCTACTACTCATTTGAAGTTCAGACTAAGTGCTATTGCATTGTCCTGTTATCCTGCATTTGTGGATTATGAAAATCTACAGTGTTGACTGGCCCTTTAAGGCATGTGGAACATAATTGAGTGGGCGGGAAAACCACAGCCTCCTCACAATATAAACAGGTATGATTTAGTACAGAAGGAGTACCTTCTAACATGTCAGAGTCCTCCATAGCTCAGGTTATAGCCACAGAAGGACACAAATAAAAACATTTTTTATTATAAAAAACTGCACTTAAAACTCCAGTCCTATCTCGAAGGGCAGATACTCTTTCTTCTGCCACCTCCTAACGTGACGAAAGGCAAAGAATGACTGGGGTAATGAGGAAGTGGGAGGGATATTTAAGCCTTTGGCTGGAGTGTCTTTCCCTCCTCCTGGTGGCCAGGTGTTATATTTCCCCAACAGTAAGGAATGAAGCTGTGGACTCTATCTTAGGAAGGAGAGAGAAAGAATGAAAGAAAGAGTGAGCGTGTGTACCTGTGCACGAGAGTATTATGGAGAGAAAGAGTGAGTGTTTGTGCATGTGCATAAGAGAGAGGGGGGAGAGTGAGAGAGACAAGACAGCGAGAGAACTCTGCAACACATTTCTATTCTATATAAAACATGCTGCAGCAGAGCAGTCTCTCCCCTTCCTTCTCTTTGGTTATATCAAGAATTGGGTGCTTATAAATTGTTTATACATCATTAAAATTCATACTGTTTCCAGAAGGAAAAGCCATTTTACAAGGCATAAAAAGTATCTTATTTGGTTGCCTAAATGCCTATTTTACTGCTAAATCCTTCTGTATTCTATGCGAGCTCTGTAGTTTAACAAACACCAATACAGCACCCACAAATTCCTACCTCTCCAACAGATCCCTCAGAAATGTCTTAATCACTCACTTATCTGGAGTAGTTGACAGGGTAGTGTTCTACTTCTTTAACAATGAGAGGCAGAATTGGAAATAACCCAGGAGAGTTTTGCATGCTAGTAAAAATAAAATTCACATCTATAGTACTTAAGGAGAGAGGGGGGGGGGGAACCACACACCTTTTAATAATTAAGTTGAACTAAAATGCTTTCAGAGAGAATTAGTTTTTGTAAATCATTTAATAACGTACACTAGCAATTCCCCTACTTAGATGAGTATTTTCCCAACATACATTTGTTAACTGAATTTTTCAGCAAACATCTACTCCAATGTCTAAAATGTTAAATGAACATTGTTTAAATCCTATACAAAGTTTTATGTCATCTAGATAGAATAAAATAAATAGATTTTGAGTGAAAAGCCTCGCCACCGTAGAGGTGTGAGAAATATTTCTCTTATGCAGACTTTTGAAATCGGCTATGACTGAGTCTGTGACGGTGGTATGGGCACTGTACTTCAGCATGCGCGATGTGGCTGTAGTTGAACTCGCTGCCCCAGCTTTGGTTACAGGACCTGCCCCCTAATCAACCTGATGTGGCGTCCAGCCAATAAAATTACTTTGTAGAATGAGTCTCGAGCCGTCTTGATTGTGAGACTACTTATCATACGCAGGCGCGGTACACCGAAAAGTTTCCTTGAGGGTCCCAGCGTGACGTAAAGAGAGAGCTCTCGCAGTAAGTAAAGACAGAGCGTGGCTGTATTTGTTAAAGAGAGCGGCTGATTTTTAAAGCTGTATTATTTGTGTCAAAAATACAATCTTCAGCCTGCAGGTCCTATTTGTGGCAAAAATAAAATTTTCAGCCAGCAGGTCCTATTTGTAGCAAAAATACAATGTTCAGCCAGCAGGTTCTATTTGTAGCAAAAATACAATTTTCAACTAGATAAATACAAAATAAATACAATATTGTAATTATTATTCTCAAGACTGGTGTTTTTTTTTTTTTTTTTTTTACTTAGGTGACCACGTCAAGGTAGCCCTTGCTTTACAAAAGTCTGCCCCCCCCCCCTGTTCTAAAACAATATAACATTTTAAAAGTTTTTTTGCCCCCATGAAATATTTAACAAAACTGGTTAAATATCTAATATATCTATCTATCAGATAGATAGAACACATATATACTGTACATATAAACATATACACACACATACAGTCACACGATTGTAAATGGAAAAAAAAACTGCCTTCAAAGTCACACCCACTGTAATTCATGGGAACCGTTATGCCAAAAAAAATAGTGTATAGGGCAGGCAATTCGAATACTGGTATAAAACTAGTTTTCTACTGTAACATAGGAAAATGGTGTTGTGCTCTCAGGGTCTAACTGCAGCAAGTGCTTTAACAGAGCCATTGATATATAAAATACATAAAATAAATGCGTTTATCTGTTGACTTTTGGGAACAAAACAATAATGGGCCACCCTGCCAGGCAGAGGAGCGCAGAGAGAGCCGTCAAACTGTGCCATTTGCAGTTACTCATCTTCCAGAAATTATTCTCTGTTCAGCTCTGACTAATAACAGGGCTGCAAGGGTCTCTCCCCCCTTCTTCTCCAGTGGCGTGGGCAGAAGGATGCGTTCCATATTAACCACTATGTAACAAGCCAGCACCACTTTTTCACATTTGAAATCCAGAATTTTTCTCTTTCATGATGATTCAGACAGAGCATGCAATTTTAAACAACTTTCTAACGTACTTATATTATCCCTTTTTCTTTGTTCTTTTGGTATCTTTTGTTGAAAAGCAGGGACGTATGCTTAGGAGTTAGCCCACTTCTGAGCACTATATGGCAGCAGTTTTGCAAGAATGTTATCCATTTGCAAGAGCACTAGACAGCACTTTTGCCTACCATATAGTGCTCTAGATGCCTACCTGGGTATCTCTTCAACACAGAATATCATGGGAACAACGAAATTTGATATTAGAAGTAAAATTAAAACTTTTTTAAATGGAATGACCTGTCTGAATCACAAAAGAAAACGTTTGGGTTTCATAGCCCTTTAACAATATTAAAAAGTTTATAGTAAACATTTGCTACTATACAACAAAAACACATCAAGTAACATTTTGAAATAATTGAAAATAATTGAAAATTGTTTACATGCTGAATCTAAAAGATTATATTAAACCTAGTAGGTCAGCAGTTTTTCCCCAAGTTCTAAAAAAAGGTTAGAGAGACATGAAACTCAAAATTTTTCATTCAGAAAGAGCATACAATTGTAAATATATTTCCAATTAACTTTTATTATCTCATTTTCTTAGTTCACTTGATATCCTTTGTTGAAAATCATACCTAGGTATACTGAAAAGCTGGGAGCTAGCTGCTAATTGGTGGTTGCACATATATGCAGTTTGTCCTTGGTTCACCAGCTGTGTTAAGCTAGCTCCCAGTAGTACATTGCTGTTCCTTCAACATAGGATACCAATAGAGTTAAAGGGACAGTCTACTCCAGAATTTCTATTGTTTATAAAGATAGATAATCCCTCTATTACCCATTCCCCAGATTTGCATAACCAACATGGTTAATGTAATACAGTTTTTACCTCTGTGGTTGCCTTGTATCTAAGCTTGTTATTTGTGCATGCACCATGCCCTAGCTGCTATCCAGGATATGAGATCAGCACCAGATGCATGCACAAGCTTGTTATTTGTGCATGCACCATGCCCTAGCTGCTATCCAGGATATGAGATCAGCACCAGATGCATGCACAAGCTTGTTATTTGTGCATGCACCATGCCCTAGCTGCTATCCAGGATATGAGATCAGCACCAGATGCATGCACAAGCTTGTTATTTGTGCATGCACCATGCCCTAGCTGCTATCCAGGATATGACATCAGCACCAGACGCATGCACAAGCTTGTTATTTGTGCATGCACCATGCCCTATCTGCTATCCAGGATATGAGATCAGCACTAGATGCATGCACAAGCTTGTTATTTGTGCATGCACCATGCCCTAGCTGCTATCCAGGATATGAGATCAGCACTAGATGCATGCACAAGCTTGTTATTTGTGCATGAGCCATGCCCTAGCTGCTATCCAGGATATGAGATCAGCACCAGACGCATGCAAAAGCTTGTTATTTGTGCATGCACCATGCCCTAGTTTCTATCCAGGATATGAGATCAGCACCAGACGCATGCACAAGTTTGTTATTTGTGCATGCACCATGCCCTAGCTGCTATCCAGGATATGAGATCAGCACCAGACGCATGCACAAGTTTGTTATTTGTGCATGCACCATGCCCTAGCTGCTATCCAGGATATGAGATCAGCACCAGATGCCTGCACAAGCTTGTTATTTGTGCATGCACCATGCCCTAGCTGCTATCTAGGATATGATATTGGCACCAGATGCATGCACAAGCTTGTTATTTGTGCATGCACCATGCCCTAGCTGCTATCTAGGATATGATATTGGCACCAGAGTTCAGACGCATGCACCATGCCCTAGCTGCTATCTAGAATATGAGATCAACACCACCAGATGCATGCACAAGCTTGGAGTTTAAAATAAAATTCTCTCTCAAACCATGTATCTTTAGGGTAAAAATACGTATGGGAAAAATACCTGGAATGTGTGTAAATTGGGGAGAAAAAACATAATGTGCCCAGAGGTAAAAAGCAGGGCCAGCAGTTATCTATCAATATAGCACCACCAAACCTTCAACCCAATGCTTTCTCACAGATTACATGCTTGAAACAGAATAGGTTGAAAGGTATGTAAGAAAGTAAAAAAGTGTATGCTTTAAGGGGCATGAAACCCAAAATGTTTCTTTTATGATTCAGATAGAGAATACAATTTTAAACAACTTTCCATTTTACTTCGATCATCAAATTTGCTTTATTCGTTAGCACATAGATGCCTTGTGTGATTGGCTCACCCATGTGCATGGCTATTTTTTCAACAAACAATATCTAACACCAATCAGCAGCTACTCTAGATATGCTTTTCAACAAAGTATATCAAGAGAATGAAACAGATAGATAATTGAAGTAAATTGGAAAGTTGTTTAAAATTGAATGCTCTTTCTAAATCTTGAAAATTAGAAGAAAAAAAAAATGGGTTTAATGTCCCCTTTAGCTAGTTAGTAGGATAGCCTTATGTTTATCTGCAGTAGTTATCTGACCACCTCTACTGGCTGGTTATTCCATGAATCAACCACCTTTATGTAAAAACATGAGCCCTTGTGTAGAAGATAAGCCCCTATTAACCTCCCCCCACCCTCTCTAAAAAACAGCTTTGGAGTTAATGTTTTGTATACCCAATGTAAATGGTCTAGAAACGATCCTGAGCAGGGCCCCTCTACAGTTCCTAGGGCCCATAAAGCTGCATCTCTGGCAACTACACTTCTCTGCATCCCTTGTAGCTACGGATCTGCATGAGTGTTAAGGGCAGGCTGCGTGGAAAAATTTAATTCTGCTATTATTCGTTTGTTCCAGAGGTGCTGAGTTAAACGGGGGCTTTGGCATCTCCCCTGTGAGATAATATACAGCTGCCATGAATTTCTACTGCAAACAGCCAGCCCAGGCTCTGTTCTGCAACAATGAGACTCTCGCTATGCATAGAGAAGAGCTTTTATAGACTGTGAGAGTAACAAATAAACAAAGCCTGGGGTTAAGTCACGAGGGAGAAAATAGCCGGGGATCACAAATGCAGGTTTCTAGTCGATAAGAGCTTTAGAAAGGAAAGAAGCATCTCATAATTGAATCAGGCAAACTTTTTTTTTTTTCTTTTAAAAGATTGAGATGGTATGAAAGGTCATCCCTTGACAAAGGTCAGCCAGGGTCATGTTTAATATTAAGTCCATATACTCCCCAGCTAGGATATCCGCAGCGGGTGTACATACTGACTGTATACAACTTGCAGATCCCAGCACATTACTGACACATTTATGTAAATCACTATTACTCACCCATTTTTGATAGATCAGTAATACACACACAAAAAAAACCCACATATACACATATACATACACACACACACACACACACACATATATATACAGACATATATATACTTATACACACGTTGATTGGAGTAGCCGTGTTAGTCCAGAGATTTAGATATCAAAATAACAAGAGTATTGCATTGAGCAATGATCCTTTTTTATTGGACTAACTATACATTTATAAGTAGACAAGCTTTCGGAAGAGTTCCTTCCTTTTTCAAGTCTGAAGCAATACTGACCAACTATAATCAAAAGATAATCTGTAAATTCCACCCAATTGGTCAGTATTGCTTCAGACTTGATAAAGGAAGGAACTCTTCCGAAAGCTTGTCATCTTATAAATGTATAGTTAGTCCAATAAAAAAGGATCATTGCTCAATGCAATACTCTTGTTATTTTGATATTGATACATATACACACATTATATATATATATATATATATATATATATATATATATATACACACACACATACACACACAGACACACATACATACACTGTGTATATATATATATATATATATATATATATATATATATATATATATATATATATATATATATATATATATAAATAAATCAATGTAAATATTTGCATAGGAAATTAGTACATCTAAGCAAGTATCCCCGCTTGCTTTCCCCCAGAAATTCTTAATATGCAATGTTTCCAATGCACAAGAGAATTGTGGGTAAGATATGCAAATTACGTATATATAATATATATATATATATATATATATATATATATATATATATTTAGGTATATATATATATATATATATATATATATAATAGTGATGGACTGCTGATTTCTTAATAAATGTTGGGAATAAAAACAGTGAGTGCATAGAACTACTAGATAGATTTCTTTGTGTGCTTAGTTTTTATGTGTCTGATTTTTCGTGGGCATCTATTTTTTTTATTATTTTTCTGGGTTTAAGGCAAAAAAGAAAAAAGAGATAGATATATATATATATATATATATATATATATATATATATATATACACAAATCTCCTAAATAATAGGCCATAATAGTGGACTATTATGGTCTTTTTAACAAGTATATAAAAAGCAAAAATTCCAGGATGGGGGGGGGGGGAGGGGGGATTTGCTCCTACTCACCACCCCCCTCCTGCAGAGATACCATGTGTATTTCCATTATTCCATGAATCCGTCATTTTGTACCCCTATTCATATATCCAACTCTAAACTAAGAGTTTTACAAATAATGATGTCAACGATACATTGGTAAGATTAACAAAGTACAACTGATATAAAAGTAACAATCATGATTACGAACAATGCACATTTCTGTAAAGCATTGTGCTGTGTGCAGTTATTACAACTAGATGAAATGACAAAATCAATTTAAGTATGCACTTTGTCAATCTAGAAATGTTCTACGTGTGTTTATTTACTTACATATTTTGCATTTATGCACCACTACATTGTTATGTTTATAGGCAGATATTGGTCCAGTGCAAGAGATTCACTTCAGTTCTCAAGAACTGGTCAAATTTCAAGTGCACTCTTGCTTTAGCACAGCAACAGAGGGCTAATTTCCATTGAGGTGGTCTAGTTTGGAAACTGGTGATAAAAACATTTACCTCCATTAACGTCTATGGAGAATTTTTATGTTAATGGGACAGTATACACTCATTTTCCTATAACTGCATGTAATAGACACTACTAGACACAGATACTGATATAAAAATCCAGTATAAAACTGTTTAAAAACGTACTTAGAAGCTGTCAGTTTGGCTCTGTTAAAAAGGTAGCTGGAAAGCCCACTCACTACAAGTGGCAAATAAGACACTCCCCCTCCCCTTGCATATGAAAAGACCCTTTACACAAACAGGCGCAAGCTGGAGAAGGTAGCTGACGGTATTCACATAAAGCTTTGGGGCTTGGTTAGGAGTCTGAAAATCAGAGCAATGTTATTTAAAAATAAGCAAAACTATACATTTATTTAAAAAAAAAAAAACTTTATGGGCTATATAAATAGATCATCTACAAAACATTTATGAAAAGAAAAAAAAATGAGTGTATAATGTCCCTTTAAGTTCCCAAACTTCACCACCTCAATGGAAACTAGGCTAGAGTTGGTTTGTTTTCAAATGCAATTTTCAAGCAGACTTATTTTTGTTTTATAGCATATTGAGTGTTTATCAGTGTAAATGGATATAACAATTAATGTGGTTTCTAGTGTTTCTAAGCATAAGGGATACTAAACGCACATTTTTTTTCTTTCATGATTCAGATAGAGCATGCAATTTTAAGCAACTTTCTAATTTAATCCTATTAACATTTTTTCTTCATTCTCATGCTATCTTTATTTGAAAAAGCAGAAATGTAAGCTTAAATGATGGTAAACAATAGCTTATTGCGTATATATAGATTTACTATAATAGTATTCTATAAAGTCCAACCGCCAGGAAACATAAAAAATGTTTTAATTGCAAGTATTAGTTTATAATATAATTCGAAAGTACCAACCTGACGATTTTTTTTTCTATTCTCACTCCACCCACTTAGTAATTGTTCCCTTCCAACAAGTGACGTCCATATCCATATCGCCCACTACATAAGTTACCGTAATTGCGCGCTCCTGATAATTACCATACCAATGCGCATGCTCAAATCCATAATGGCCAATAATAATAGTAAACATTGAATCACTGAAACATCCGAATACTATAATCCATTTTCTTGCCTTAAATCCGTTTCTATGTTTACTTACGTCACTCATTCTATTTGTCAGCGTTAGTACGCATGCGCATCTCTAATTGTGAACACACAAGAAGAATGAAACTGATCTGCTTTCAACTAATATTTCGC
The DNA here is from genome assembly GCF_027579735.1 of Bombina bombina. Lineage (NCBI taxonomy): Eukaryota > Metazoa > Chordata > Amphibia > Anura > Bombinatoridae > Bombina > Bombina bombina. Next base: position 1,404,126,358 of record NC_069499.1, on the reverse strand, counting down.
AACTACACACATGCGCATTAAGAAATCACATTGACTAAAGCGAGCCAGTAGGACGGATATCTGATTGGATAATAGAAAGCCGACAGAAAAAAAAACATAATTTATTTCTCTTGTACTGTATCCAGTCCACGGATCATCCATTACGTATGGGATATTCTCCTTCCCAACAGGAAGTTGCAAGAGGATCACCCACAGCAGAGCTGCTATATAGCTCCTCCCCTCACTGCCATATCCAGTCATTCGACCGAAACAAGCCGAGAAAGGAGAAACCATAGGGTGCAGTGGTGACTGTAGTTTAATTAAAATTTAAACCTGCCTTAAAAGGACAGGGCGGGCCGTGGACTGGATACACTACAAGAGAAATAAATTTATCAGGTAAGCATAAATTATGTTTTCTCTTGTTAAGTGTATCCAGTCCACGGATCATCCATTACTTATGGGATACCAATACCAAAGCTAAAGTACACGGATGATGGGAGAGACAAGGCAGGAACTTAAACGGAAGGAACCACTGCCTGTATAACCTGTCTCCCAAAAACAGCCTCCGAAGAAGCAAAAGTATCAAATTTGTAAAATTTTGAAAAGGTATGAAGCGAAGACCAAGTTGCAGCCTTGCAAATCTGTTCAACAGAGGCCTCATTTTTAAAGGCCCAGGTGGAAGCCACAGCTCTAGTAGAATGAGCTGTAATCCTTTCAGGGGGCTGCTGTCCAGCAGTCTCATAGGCTAAACGGATTATACTCCGAAGCCAAAAAGAAAGAGGTGGCCGAGGCCTTTTGACCTCTCCTCTGTCCAGAGTAAACAACAAACAGGTTAGATGTTTGGCGAAAATCTTTAGTAGCTTGTAAGTAAAACTTCAAGGCACGGACTACGTCTAAATTATGCAAAAGACCTTCCTTCTTTGAAGAAGGATTAGGACACAATGATGGAACAACAATCTCTTGATTGATATTCTTGTTAGAAACTACCTTAGGCAAAAACCCAGGTTTTGTACGCAGAACTACTTTATCTGAATGAAAGATCAGATAAGGAGAATCACAATGTAAGGCAGATAACTGAGACTCTTCGAGCCGACTAAATAGCCATCAGAAATAGAACTTTCCATGATAAAAGTTTGATATCAATAGAATGAAGGGGTTCAAACGGAACCCCTTGAAGAACTTTAAGAACCAAGTTTAAGCTCCATGGAGGGGCAACAGGTTTAAACACAGGCTTAATTCTAACTAAAGCCTGACAAAATGCCTGAACGTCTGGAACTTCTGCCAGACGCTTGTGTAAAAGGACAGAGCAGAAATCTATCCCTTTAAAGAATTAGCTGATAATCCTTTGTCCAAACCCTCTTGGAGGAAGGACAATATCCTAGGAATCCTAACCCTACTCCATGACTAATTCTTGGATTCACACCAATGAAGATATTTTCGCCATATCTTGTGGTAGATTTTCCTGGTAACAGGCTTTCGTGCCTGTATTAAAGGTATCAATGACTGACTCTGAGAAGCCACGCTTTGATAGGATCAAGCGTTCAATCTCCATGAAGTCAGTCTCAGAGAAAATAGATTCGGTGGAAAGGATGACATGTCCACCAGATCTGCATACCAGGTCCTGCGTGGCCACGCAGGCGCTATCAGAATCACTGATGCTCTCTCCTGTCTGATTTTGGCAATCAGTTGGGGGAGCAGAGGAAACGGTGGAAACACATAAGCCAGGTTGAAGAACCAAGGAGCTGCTAGAGCATCTATCAGCGTCGCTTCTGGGTCCCTGGACCTGGATCCGTAACGAGGAAGCTTTGCGTTCTGGCGAGACGCCATGAGATCCAGTTCTGATTTGCCCCAACGATGGATCAATTGAGCAAACACCTCCGGATGGAGCTCCCACTCCTCCGGATGAAAAGTCTGACGACTTAGAAAATTCGCCTCCCAGTTCTCTACGCCCGGGATATGGATCGCTGATAGGTGGCAAGAGTGGGTCTCTGCCCAGCGAATTATCTTGGAGACTTCTGACATCGCTAGGGAACTCTTGGTTCCCCCTTGATGGTTGATGTAAGCCACAGTCGTGATGTTGTCCGACTGAAATCTGATGAACCTCAGTGTTGCTAACTGAGGCCAAGCTAGAAGAGCATTGAATATCGCGCTTAACTCCAGAATATTTATTGGGAGGAGTTTCTCCTCCTGAGTCCATGAACTCTGAGCCTTCAGGGAGTTCCAGACTGCACCCCAATCTAGAAGGCTTGCATCTGTTGTTACAATCATCCAATCTGGCCTGCGAAAGGTCATCCCCTTGGACAGGTGGACCCGAGATAACCACCAGAGAAGAGAATCTCTGGTTTCCTGATCCAGATTTAGTAGAGGGGACAAATCTGTGTAATCCCCATTCCACTGACTGAGCATGCATAATTGCAGTGGTCTGAGATACAGGCGCGCAAATGGCACTATGTCCATCGCCGCTACCATTAAGCCGATTACTTCCATGCACTGAGCCACCACAGGGCGCGGAATGGAGTGAAGAACGCGGCAAGCATTTAGAAGTTTTGATAACCTGGACTCCGTCAGGTAAATTTTCATTTCTACAGAATCTATTAGAGTCCCTAGGAAGGAAACTCTTGTGAGAGGAGATAGACAACTCTTTTCTTCATTCACTTTCCACCCATGCGACCTCAAATGCCAGAACCATCTCTGTATGAGACTTGGCAATTTGAAAGCTTGACGCCCGTATCAGGATGTCGTCTAGATACGGAGCCACCGCTATGCCTCGCGGTCTTAGAACCGCCAAAAGTGAGCCCAGAACCTTTGTAAAAATTCTCGGGGCTGTAGCCAACCCGAAGGAAAGAGCTACAAATTGGTAATGCCTGTCTAGAATGGCAAACCTTAGGAACCGATGTTTCTTGTGAATCGGAATGTGAAGGTAGGCATCCTTTAAGTCCACTGTGGTCATGTACTGACCCTCTTGGATCATGGGTAAGATGGTCCGAATAGTTTCCATCTTGAAAGATGGAACTCTGAGGAATTTGTTTAAGATCTTTAGATCCAAAATTGGTCTGAAGGTTCCCTCTTTTTTTGGGAACCACAAACAAATTTGAATAAAAACCCTGTCCTTGTTCCGTCTGCGGAACTGGATGGATCACTCCCATTGCTAGAAGGTCTTGCACGCAGCGTAGGAATGCCTCTTTCTTTATCTGGTTTGCAGATAATCTTGAAAGGTGAAATCTCCCTTGTGGAGGAGAAGCTTTGAAGTCCAGAAGATATCCCTGAGATATGATCTCCAATGCCCAGGGATCCTGAACATCTCTTGCCCACGCCTGGGCGAAGAGAGAAAGTCTGCCCCCTACTAGATCCGTTGCCGGATAGGGGCCCGTTTCTTCATGCTGTCTTGGAGGCAGCAGCAGGCTTTCTGGCCTGCTTGCCCTTGTTCCAGGACTGGTTAGGTTTCCAGGCCTGCTTGGATTGAGCAAAAGTTCCTTCTTGTTTTGAAGCAGAGGAATTTGATGCTGCACCTGCCTTGAAATTTCGGAAGGCACGAAAATTAGACTGTTTGGCCCTTGATTTGGCCCTGTCCTGAGGAAGGGTATGACCCTTACCTCCAGTAATGTCAGCAATAATTTCCTTCAAACCAGGCCCGAATAAGGTCTGCCCCTTGAAAGGAATATTGAGTAATTTAGACTTCGAAGTCACGTCAGCTGACCAGGATTTAAGCCATAGCGCCCTACGCGCCTGGATGGCGAATCCAGAATTCTTAGCCGTTAGTTTAGTCAAATGAACAATGGCATCAGAAACAAAAGAGTTAGCTAGCTTAAGTGTTCTCAGCTTGTCAATGATTTCAGTCAATGGAGCTGTATGGATGGCCTCTTCCAGGGCTTCAAACCAGAACGCCGCCGCAGCAGTGACAGGCGCAATGCATGCAAGGGGCTGTAAATTAAAACCTTGTTGAATAAACATTTTCTTAAGGTAACCCTCTAATTTTTTTATCCATTGGATCTGAAAAAGCACAACTGTCCTCAACCGGGATAGTGGTACGCTTTGCTAAAATAGAAACTGCTCCCTCCACCTTAGGGACCATCTGCCATAAGTCCCATGTAGTGGCGTCTATTGGAAACATTTTTCTAAATATAGGAGGGGGGGAAAACGGCACACCGGGTCTATCCCACTCCTTACTAATAATTTCTGTAAACCTTTTAGGTATTGGAAAAACATCAGTACACACCGGCACTGCATAGTATTTATCCAGTCTACACAATTTCTCTGGCACTGTAATTGTGTCACAGTCATTCAGAGCAGCTAACACCTCCCCAAGCAATACACAGAGGTTCTCAAGCTTAAATTTAAAATTAGAAATATCTGAATCAGGTCTCCCTGAGTCAGAGATGTCACCCACAGACTGAAGCTCTCCGTCCTCAGGTTCTGCATATTGTGACGCAGTATCAGACATGGCTCTTACAGCATCTACGCGCTCTGTATCTCGTCTAACCCCAGAGCTATCGCGCTTGCCTCTAAATTCAGGCAATCTGGCTAATACCGCTGACAGGGTATTATCCATGATCGCAGCCATGTCCTGCAAAGTAATCGCTATGGGCGTCCCTGATGTACTTGGCGCCATATTAGCGCGAGTCCCTTGAGCAGGAGGCAAAGGGTCCGACACGTGGGGAGAGTTAGTCGGCATAACTTCCCCCTCGACAGAACCCTCTGGTGACAATTCTTTTATAGATAAAGACTGATCTTTACTGTTTAAGGTGAAATCAATACATTTAGTACACATTCTCCTATGGGGCTCCACCATGGCTTTTAAACATAATGAACAAGTAGTTTCCTCTGTGTCAGACATGTTTGTACAGACTAGCAATGAGACTAGCAAGCTTGGAAAACTCTTTAAACCAGGTTAACAAGCAATATAAAAAACGTTACTGCGCCTTTAAGAAAAGCAAATTTACATACAGTGTATGTAACAAGTTAGCAGAGCATTGCACCCACTTGCAAATGGATGATTAACCCCTTAATACTCAAAAAGGATAACAAATGAAAAAAAAAGTTTTTAAAATCAGTCACAACAACTGCCACAGCTCTACTGTGGCTGTTACCTTCCTCAATCACGACTTTTGAAGCCTTCTGAGCCCTTCAGAGATGTCCTGTATCATGCAGAGGGAAGCTGAATGTCTCTGTCTGTAATTTTAGTTGCGCAGAAAAGCGCTAAAATAGGCCCCTCCCACTCATGTTTCAACAGTGGAAAGCCTTAGGAAACTGTTTCTAGGCAAAAATCAAGCCAGGCATGTGGAAAAAAACTAGGCCCCAATAAGTTTTATCACCAAGCATATATAAAAACGATTAAACATGCCAGCAAACATTTTATATTGCACTTTTATAAGAGTATGTATCTCTGGTAATAAGCCTGATACCAGTCACTATTAAATCACTGTATTTAGGCTTAACTTAATCCGGTATCAGCAGCATTTTCTAGCAAATTCCATCCCTAGAAATATGCTAACTGCACATACCTTATTGCAGGATAACCTGCACGCCATTCCCCCTCTGAAGTTACCTCACTCCTCAGAATATGTGAGAACGGCAGTGGATCTTAGTTACTTCTGCTAAGATCATAGAAAACGCAGGCAGATTCTTCTTCTAAATGCTGCCTGAGAGAAAATAGTACATTCCGGTACCATTTAAAAATAACAAACTTTTGATTGAAGAAAGAAAACTAACTATAATACACCACTCTCCTCTACTACCTCCATCTTTGTTGAGAGTTGCAAGAGAATGACTGGATATAGCAGTGAGGGGAGGAGCTATATAGCAGCTCTGCTGTGGGTAATCCTCTTGCAACTTCCTGTTGGGAAGAAGAATATCCCATAAGTAATGGATGATCCTTGGACTGGATACACTTAACAAGAGAAAACAAAAAACTATTGCGTTAATAGGTTGTATTAAAAGATTGACAGAGAGCGGTATTCGACTCCTAAAATAAAATAGTTGGCGGTAAGGTAGAAATAGAAAGCGCTAGTATATTGATTTTGAAGAATGGCTTATCGAAAATAGTTTATAAAGTGAGTTTACCATCCCTTTAAGAGACGGACCATTTTTGGTTCAGGACCTGGGTAGCGCTTGCTTATTGGTGGCTAAATTAAGCAACCCAATCAGCAAGCTCTACCCAAGTGCTGAACCAAAAAAAGGCTGGCTTCTAACCTTACATTATTTTCCTGCTTTTTCAAATAAAGATGGCAAAAGAATGAAGAAAAATTGATAATGAGTAAATTAGAAAGTTGCTTAAAATTGCATGCTCTATCTGAATCATTAAAGAAAAAATGTGGGTTTAGTATCCCTTTATAATACCATATCTATAAGAGCAGAGGTTAGCAAGAGTAGCATTTTTTTTGCAATGCCAGTTTATACCCATATAATGCAATGCACTTCACATTATGTAGTCTCATAAACGACTAGAAAAGAAAAAAGCAACTTTCATTCTTCATCTGCAAGTTTTTATTTGTAATATTTGCTATTAACCCTTGCTAAGGCAGAACAAGAAAGATAACCCTTAATGCATTTTGCGGTCTCTGTAGAAAATCCACAGTAGTCTATTTCTGCTGCTTTTAATAGGACTGATTATAACATTTTTAAACCCTAAGTAAAGGCTGCAATTGCTCTAGGCTTTATCAATGATATTTATTGCTTGCACTAACAGTGTGTCTGACAGAAGTAATGAGGAAAGAGGATGATTAAACCTTTCACTGCAATGCCTTTCATTACACAGAAATACTGTATGTATTAATAGTGCTTCTAGTTATACAGCTGCCTTTATAGCTTAGTTTACCTTAAAGTTTTACAATAGAGAGGATGAAGCAATTACACTCTAAAGCTCCCTCTGCAGGCTGCTTGTATAAAAATGTCAGGGGGAAAAAAAACTTTTTGTGGCTATAGAGAGAAGAATATATTTTCATTAAAGACAGAGGTGTCACCAGTGGAAGGTCTTTGCTTGTAGTACAAAAATACCTAATCATTACTATATTACAAACATTAAAAGCCTACTGGTTTAGTGTTAATTTATGCTTTGTATTAATTCATAGTCCTGCCTCAAAACATGAACAAGAGCAGCAGCACTCATGAGTCTGGGAACTGCAGATGATATAAATATTGATTAAAAAGTAGGTATGTGACTGTGTTCAGCTAGAGAGATTATAGAAGGAGATCAAGGAAAGAGGGAAGATTAAATAAGAAATGGAAGAGCAAATAAGTCCCACGACTGTAGTCATTTAGCATCCCCAAATCCTGTTGAGAACCACCCTGTGGGGTTCAGTGTGTAAAACTAATAAAGCATAATATAATTCAGGGAAATATGATTATCGCTGTGACAAAGGATTACCCAACCCTGCACCAGTTTGGCACAAAAATGGTTAACAGACCCGTTCCACTTCAACCAATTTTTCCACAGTCTAGCCCCTCCAGGCAAGCATTTGACTTAGTTCAGGGTTTGCAAGGGTTAACAAAACAAGCACTCTTTAGTCTGTATTTAAGGAAAACCCCATACATTGACAATCTACAGCACAATTAAGCAAAAATGAATAAAAAACACAGTACTATTATCAACAATCTCATTCAGTAACATGGTTCAAATATTAGGCAAAGGCAAAACTTAATAAAGTAAAATTTATTATGAGAAAAAAAAAAAAGAGAAAGAGTCACAGTGCACAAAAAGAGTTCACAAACAAATTATACACAGTAAAACGGTTTCCAAAAATAAAAGGGATAAAATATTACAGAACCTATAACTTTACAAAAAGAATATAGCCTCTGCTCCAGTGAGATGGAATGAAGAGCAGTTAAACATGCTGCTCAGGCAGCCCCCCCCCCCCCCCCCCATGTAGAATAACAAAATTATATTGTTGAAATCAAAAGTTATATAAACTCTTCTCTGAGATCAGATTTCTAGCCAGTCCCCTTTCAGAGTGGAAGTAACCACCACCTCTCTTTTATAACAACATGTCATAAAAACTTTGAATCCTTGGCTGGAATGATATAACAACCTATAACTTTTGTTATCCAGTACATGTACTCATATAGGAAATCCTCTTTGTGACATCATGTGGATTATTTTTATACCAAATAGGTCTGTAATATGATATACCAGAGTGTCATATATGTGATTAAAACAGGTCTTACAATATACCTGACTGTCCCCTCTGATTGAAATCAGGCCAGTCCCTGGATAGAGACACTGTCTTCAATCACTCTCTGTTTTGACATGTTTCGGACTTGATGCATCAGGACTCTGGATATATGCAATGAAATTTGTCCAAGTGGAACTTAGAAGCTATTTACAACAGGAAGTCAGTTTGAGGAAAAAAATACATACACATCCTCTGAAAAATAAAATAGCACACAGAGAAGAAGTTAACCCCTTACACCTAAAACCATGAGGTCTTCATAACAATCATCCAATGGCAGCTCCTAAGTCTTCCCTAGGTGTGCTTTTCAACAAAGGATACCAAAAGAATAAAGAAAATGTTATAACAGAAGTAAATTGGAAAGTTGATTAAAATTGTATTTCTCCATTTGAATCATGATCAAAGTTTAATTTTGACTTTACTGTCTATGTAAGCTTTTGTTTTTTTTACAAGGCAATAATCAGCACCAAATAATATCAAAGACTGAAGTAGAGGGCGCTATACAGATAGAATATTCATGTGGATATGTTAAAATTTAATACTATATCAAGGTGTGGTAAATCATATACAAAATTTACACATATAGTACAAGATTGTGGAATTCTCAAACATATAATTTAAAAGAAATCCAAATGATTTATGAAGTCCTTCATATAAAAGTTCTTACATCTTGGCTGCACTTCTCCTCCCAAAAAGGATCTGGTGATTCTGAAACAGCAAACAAATGGAGAGGCGCCTCGTGTGCATATCAGTATGCCCCAGGTTAGGCATAGATAAGACCATAAATGGGTACGCACATTTATGCAGAGCACCCCAATGTGCTAGTAGAGCAGACTGATAGATTCGGGCGTATCAGCTAACCCCCTCCTGGAATCAGGAACAGGCCGCAGCATATCAAGCTAGTGCAGGAATATGGAAGCTGGATTCCAAATGATGTTTGTTCCAAACAACAGATAAGATCTGATCTGTCCTTCAAATTTGCACCTGCATTCCCTCTTCACAACCTTTTCCCCAAAAATCCAATTCACACACAAATTACACACTTTTGTAAGAGCACAATATATGGTAATAAATAACAGTGTTCCCCTCACGACCTATTTCATGGGAACACCACCTGACTGATTTTACTAACCACCCTGCTAAAATGTGAGCCAATGTAAGCGAATATTTTATTTCAATGTCTGTTGCACAAATTATCATTAAATCAATTTATGTTAAATGATGCAATTAATTTGTGCTGTGGATAGATTAAATAACAGAAAATATTATATTTCAAAGTCTAACTCTGCCCTTACCAGACTGCCTCATAATAACACCCAGCTAGCAACATTTTCTATGGAGAATACTGCAACATATTTCGGGGGGGGTGGTCTTGATTTCACTTACCAGGATGTCTAACTTATCACATTAATAGTTTTCTGGCTAAATGAAGAACTTAAGTAATATGAAGTATTTCATCTTTACATGTACTAATCACACAAAATCTATGTAGGAAGTTTAATGCATTTTTGCCATGGCAACCCTCTTCCGTTTGCCCATGAATACGGCCTTCTCAGACAAGACAGCACTTAAGCATTAAAAAAAAAAATTACAAAACCAAAATTTGACATAAATATTTCTTCCCAGACAAGAGGCAAAAATAAAGTTTTTTTAACACTATGCAGAACAATAATTTGCAGTCTTCCTATTCGCTCTACCACCTCGGTTCTGAGACTGTTCTCAGCAACACCACCCCTGACACAATGTTTACAATTTACCAGTTACAGTATATTTTTAGCAAATTTTTTTTTAAGCAGCAACATTTCTTGTTTCTGTTTATTTCACTAATGTGCAAACACTTGTAGGCAGGATTTGATTGCCTCTTCGACACCTGCTAACCATTGGGAAAAGAGTCAGAAAAAAAAAGCAATAAGGGCCTTAACAATGTAACAGGCTTTTGAGAGGCAGCTGCTAGTAATGAACCATTGAAGGGTCTCTGAATGCAGCTGATTAAAAAAACAAAAAAAGTTAACATGAGTCAGGTGCCGTGTAGGACAGCGGCCGGCTGAGATTGCCATGAAGTCAGTCACTGGGGTGCAGTGATGCATACACCGGGATTAGGGTGCAACAAATCACACACCCCACTGCTGCTTCTGTCTGCATGTGAGTGGCTGCTTCTTCAGCAAAATGCTGTAAGTTTATGTATGTTTAGACTTAAATCCTTGTAAATAATCATAAGGCGCCTTTGAATGTCATTACGGGGGATGTAACATTAAAAAGATGCTGCAGCACCTTAAAACAAAGTTTTAGATTAATTCACATTAAATGAAGCAATATTTCAACTGCACACTTTATCCTTGCAAATGGTCTTATTTCAGATGGCTATAATCCAGCAAACATTCTACATAATCATTTATCAGGGCAGAAGCTCATCTAGCTGTCCACATCAAAACAAGCAATAAGGTAAACAAAACCATGTGTATGAGCTTTTTTAAAGGTGTATGTGTCTACAGCTATTTAGTATCCAAATTTGCATTGTTTTACAGTCTAAAAGGCACATAACGCTGAAATGTGCACGAGGGCATTTCAAGTGTGAATATAACCATTAGTACGCTTTGTGCACTAGCATTCAAACAGCACACCTGCTCAGTGAGTCAGAAGTGGCTTGTAAGTCACACTGACAAAATTCATGCAAGCACTGGCTCTCTGTTGTGGAGCAATATTTGAATGAGCGTACATGGGGCACAAGCAGTATATTGCAAAAATATTTTAATTCACAATTAAAATGCATTTATGTGCATTTCTATTTTAACCACTATGTCACTTTAACAAATATGATGGCTGTTCTAGGGCAGTGCTGATCACTTCTAAGCACTGGAGCAGCAGTAAAGTTTCTATACACCAGTATGCAGCAGGCTTAGTCTCCATGTAGCAAGGATATTGGCACAGCTATCGCCCACATATGCACTGGACACATCTGTCATTCTATTAAAAGCAGTGGTCAAGTCCTACAAAATAAGTGTGGGAACTCAACAAGACTTCCAACCCCTCACAATCAATATTGTTTTATACACACACACTGTATTTATATGTATATAATCTATACACTTTGGTTAAAGAAAGCAAATTAAAACCAATTGAAGGGTTGAATGGTTGCCTTCGGGCCTGAGACGACCCCTCTGTCACAGATTCTCACCAACTTAAGGTGAAGTAATCCTATTTCTGCTGAGAGGAGCTAAATAACCCCAGAGCAAGCCACACAGAAATGTAAGCACTATGTGTTCCATACAGTGCAGGGTTCAACAGGCCCACTGACAGGCTTGCATTTAGTGTATTGTAGGAAGTGTTACTGCCCATTACTAGATTATCTCACTATCCCTCTAACCAGACTGTGCTCCAGCTCCTCCCACCAACAGCAGCAGTGTTTACTGAAGCATTTCTGTTCGCTTTCCAGGGGGAACCTAGTTCCATCTGCAAAAATAGTGCAGGAACTCCATTCCCACGCGTTCCCACTGGGCTTGACACCTGATTAAAAGCCTGTTATACATCTGTTTTATTACCTCCTCTCTCTCATAACCCCTTTCCTACTTCTGCACATTCACATTTTGAGCTACTTTCTCTGCATTTGCAATGTCACAATATCACATATAACAGTCACTTTCAAAATGTTGTGCTAATAGTATCTTATATGCAACACTATCAGTGCTGAAAGCAACAGCACTTTGATATTGTCCCGGTGCAACAATACTTCCAATAAGGGTTGAGATGTGCCCACAAAGAAATCATCATTTCATATTTTCAGCTACATTTCATTTTTTCATATTAATGTCTAGCAAAATCAAAGCTTATAAAAAAAATATAAAAAAGGTAAATAGGAGCTCCCAACCGTCCCTATTTAAGAGGTTTCTGAACTCTGTCCCTTTGAGACAGACATATGTCCCTTTTTTCAGAATTTCCCGTAGCCCCACCCCTGAACAAAGACACGTCCACAAATGCCCATAGACTACCAAAACATAGCCCATAGCCACCCATGAACCCTCCCCTCCCAACACAGCTCCACCCACAAAATGGGTCCCATCAACCTCCTGTGTCACGACTCACTGATACTCAGCCACAAATATTGGGAGATATGTAATTACATACATTTGTATGCAATGTAAGTGCTGAAAAACATATTTTGGTCTTTATCTTTTTGGCACAGTCTATGCCACGTGATCCCTTTTAGAAGATAAACTGATTTATCTTTAACATGTGCACTGCAGAGATTGACATTTTAGAATGTGTTTTCTTCAATTAAATTAAATCTTTGTAATAAAGTGTTGCAGTGTCATCATTTATTTATGACTATTGATGGAGAACGTGGCTCCCTTTCAGTGGGCCAGAATTGCTATACGTTTCATGTGAGCGCTATTTGCCGACTATGTGAAAGCTTAGTCTAATGTTACACAATTATAACATTTGCCATTCTGGTAATGTTATTGTAACATCTTAAACCACCCTCTTAAATCTAGAACCTTTGAAAATATATTTTTTTATGCATTCTCCCAGTGCTCTGTTTTTATACAAAAAAAATAATAAAAAATCCCCAAATCAGGAATTATTCCAAAATCCAGAGCTTTTAATTATTATTAAGTCACATTTTTTTCTGCCTGCATCTTTGGGGTTTTTTTGAGGGGGGGGGGGTCTAAAACACAAATTCTAGTCTATATTTATTTAAAACTGCAACTTTTACCTTTCTGATTACAGTACTGTAACTTTCTGATATAATTATGTATAATAAGTATTAAAAATATATCAAAATATCTTTTAGTTGCATGTATAAACTGTAGTATGACGACATGTAAATATTGACATAAGATATAAAACATTTGTCCCATACCCCCTCCTATGCAAGTAAGTAAAGTTGTATTTATTACCTACAACTAAACCAATATGCACAATTCATAAAGACTATTGCTCCAGTATCTTCTCTTGCAGTCAAGTCAAAGCTGACAGTTTATTTTTTTGTATGAATTAATTTGTTCTGTAACGTTTTTAATGCGTTTTGTGATACCAGGATCCTTCACAGTGGAGCTTGTTCTATGTGCCGAAAATTAAAAGATTACGTGATAGACGCTGCTCCATTGATTTTATTGGAGAATGACTCACAACTCACATCTGTAATAAGTTTAAATATTTTCCCTCAATATTGAAGATCTTAGCTTCCCAAATTGATTTTATTGATTGAAGCTACTGTGTAGCGTGTTGCAATGCCACATTAACTCCATAATGCCATGGTACCCACCAATAGGGTAAGTGAGGTATTAATGGGGTTGTAATTAAAATATAGAAAATGCATTTTGGCAGATTTTGGTAAGCCTCTTATTTCAACATATATTGTTTTAACAGTAGAATGCAACATGTATCTAGGAAGGGATATTGATTACACAGTGAGTGACAAATAGACCGTAAACAATGAGATACGTTTTGGCCAAACTGATGATGGAAACTAGAAAACCTGCAAGGGCAGATTTACTCAGAGCAGCCAGTAACTTGACTGATTGTGTACCCTTAACAGAAAAGCTTTAGTATAAAGGAAGAGGAAGGAGACACTAAAAAGGGAAGATAAAGATAAGATATAAAAAAGGTATTGACAAGATGTGTCATTAATACAAAAGCATCATATAGATGGGGGGGGGGGGGGCTCAAGAAGAAAATCCAGAAGACTTAGAGCTCGATTTATCAAAGCAATTCTCTTAAAATTGTGCCTATAAATTCACATACAACTGAATCCCCTTATTTATTAAAGCAAAGTGCACCTATAATTGGGCAACTCTGACTATACATTCCTCTCACTTAGTTCCCCATGTCATGTTCACATCTATTTCTGATGGAGCACTTTCTGATTCTAGCAGGGCTATATTTGGCTAGATACATATGCCAAATATAGAATTCAAAATTGCCCCACAAAGAACGAAGATTGTATTAACATTTGAATGCGTTACGGTTATATAGGTTAATTATTATATGTATTGTGGAAACACACCAAAATTAATGCACAAATTAGCCCCATGTAAAATGCAAATGTAATCGATTACTTGAAGAGGGAATAAAATACTATGAGTTTGAAATTATAAAATCAAGAGAACTTCTTTTTTTCGTGTGGATAAATTCATCATAATCCACCAAATTTTGCCTTCCAAACAGCGCTAATTAATACATGCAATTTGTGTGCACTAGTGCTCCTCTCCAAGGCAAGGGGAGCTGCAGAGAACTCGGAGGAGCATACAAAGGAGAATTCTCCTAGCCCTTGATAAATCTAGCCCTTGGAAGAGAGGCAAACTACTTGGAATAGACCGAGTAGTTTGAAACTAGATATGGATTCCTTAAAGGGACATCATACAACAGTTTCCATATAACTGTAATAGACACTACAATTAAGAAGAATATGCAGCTGCTAATCTAAAACTCCAGTATAAAACATTTTAAAAACTTACTTAGAAACTCCCAGTTTAGCACTGTTGATGAGGTTAGGCTGGGACACCCAGTGAAAGGGACTGTGACCCCATAAGAGCAGACACCCCCCCCTTCCTTGCATATGAAAAGACAGATAAACAGGAACCAGCAGGTGTCTGTAAACGTGTGTATACATCTGAAACTGTGGCAATTAGTTAGGAATCACTATGTTATTTTAAAATATATATATATATATATATATATATATATATATATATATATATATATATATATATATATATATATAATCTCACTTTCCAATCCTGATGCCAGCAGGTAAATATACACGGTAAAGGAAGGCACTCACTGGTCTTTTCTTCAAAAAAACTTTAATAAGCGTGACGTTTCGGGGACACACTCCCCTTCCTCAGACATCGAGGAAGGGGAGTGTGTCCCCGAAACGTCACGCTTATTAAAGTTTTTTTGAAGAAAAGACCAGTGAGTACCTTCCTTTACCGTGTGTGTGTATATATATATATATATATATATATATATATATATATTTAAAAAAAAAAAAAAAAAAAAAAAAAAAAAAAAACAACAACAACAACACAAAAACTCCCAGATGGGCTATAATAACAATCTAGTGTACAATGTCCCTTTAAGAAATCTAGATATAATTTAGATAATATATTTACTTTGCAGTAATGCTGACTGTCACACGTCAAGTTTACTTTTTTAATATATACAAAGAAGCAAAAATTAGTTGCTTCTCTGTTGCTGAGTCATCCCTTCCCCTTGGTTAGTCTGCGTCAGAGGATATACACGTCCTGAATCATGAAGATGGGAGGGTTGAGGAGGATCACTAAGAATAATAATAAAAAAATAAAAAAATAAAAACGGCAGACTGTCTGCCAGTATGAATGTGGGTGAGGAATCATGGAGTGGGAGGTTCCAGGTACAAGGGTCATCTCTACACTACAGCGGGGTATGAGAATGGCACAGCTAGATTAAAAAGTAATCTTCATTAGAAGTGATGAAGTTTATCTAAAATAGCGCTTATGGACCCGATTTTAAAACATGTCAAGTTTACCATCACTTTAACTCCAGAATAAGGTTATGTCCTTCTCTAAAATAGATATCTATCAAAACAAGATACATTGAGCAACATTTCTATTATTGTGGTTAAAGTGTAATTTATTTAAAAATGAAAACAAAAAAATATTTTTAGCTAGGTGTCCATTTCTTCCTGGAAATTATACTTTACAGTAGGGTTTACTCACTTATGTCTGCCAAGTTTGAGCTTTTATTGTTTTCTCAGGCCAGTAGGACGAGTGCATAAATATAACCCTTTAAAACTGCAAGTATCATTACGGCAAAACACATTTCCAGTGTAAACTAAGTGGACAATTTATATACTGCATCTCACATACAAGAGGAAAAACCTCAGACAGTAAATATAGCCTGTGACTGAACCAAGAAAAAATGTTTTTATCTTTGAGTGTGAGTTAAGTCTATCAAATGCAGCCACCTTAAAGGGACAGTATACTGTAAAATTGTTTTACCCTTAAAGGATTACTTTCTGTTATAATTTTTAAGCTAAACAACTAACATATTAAAGTTAATAAACATTAATTAAAACCTACTGACCTATATTTTCTCCAAAACGAAGTTTCATAACGTTCTAAAAGTTATATCTTTTATTCGCCGATGATGTCACATTATCCTGCCCACTATTTTCAGCACTGAGTGTTCAAAATACTTAAACCAATAACTTTGTGTTTAAAGCGCCATTTTGAAACCTAGGTATTGTAAACGGATTGGTACAGAGCAAAGGATAACCACGGAGTGGGTTTGGAAAACAATTAAATTTGCAGACAAGATTTCTGATATACGATAGAGATATGTTAATGAAATGCTATTGATAAAAAGCGTATTTGGGGTAGTTAGTTAGTAACAAGCATAGAAAATATTTACTTACAGTGGCCCTTTAATGTGTTTCCAATTACTTTTTTTACCAGCTGCAGAGTATAAAATGTATGAAATTTGCTTTTTTTTTTTTAAGGCTTATTTGTGTATATGAAATAGCTGATTTTGTGTTTTGAAGCCACAACCTAATAAAATGGGTTGAGCTTGTAGGTATAATCAGATCTAATTACTTTATCACATTGTGTAAATATATCTGCTTCTTTATCTTATATCTCTCCATAAACCAATCACCAATACTTAGAGAGAACAATGGAAAATTAACATTTTATTACCTTCTCTCTTCTATAACTCACTGGGAGTGTAATTTCTTCTACGGGCTGTGTTTACACAGCTTGGCCTTGAGACCAAAAACTTTCAGGATGGGTGGGGATACCACAGGCTAAATAAACTAATTCAAATGCCAATATAAGGGTAATGGAAATACTTGTAAACAATTTAATACACTCCAGCAGGTCAAGTGGATAATTGGGAACAAATTAAAGGGGAGAATTTTTGAGTGAACTGTCCCTTTAATTTACAAGGGGGAAAAAAAAAAATCAGAGAGAGATCTGATATATAAAACCAGGCAAAAAATACTTACAGGTGAAAAATATTTTTGTATAACATCTATGTTGGTGGAAAGTGACACTCTACAGTGTTACGCTCCCGAGTTCTTTTTCAACAAAAGATTAGAGAAGAAAATTTGAAAATAGAAATAACTAAAAAAGTTGTATAAAATGATATGCTTTATCTCAGTCATGAAAGAAAAATGTTGGGTTTCATGTCCCTGTAAAAAAGCAATGCACTTCTGGGAGCTAGCTGATTGGTGGCTACAAATATATGCCTCTTGTTATTGATTAACCATAGGTGTTCATCTAGCTCCCCGTAGTGCATTACTGCTCTGGATCTGACTAAATATGTGTTTAATATATTGGTAAGAGTTAAACACATAATTTTGCACATGTATGCCCCTTTAAGGTGAACCAAGTCATATTTAGATGTAATGATGTTTGAGTCTTTAAAGAGTTTATAGCAGAAAGCAAGAAAATATCAATTTACTTATCTTTCTAAACACTGCATTTCCCTGAAAAAGTACCCAAAAGGGGTAGAGAAACAGCGCAGTGGAGGGATGGCAGCTTCTATTGTATGAAGCACTTTAACGAGAGATTTACACAATGTGGTAATCACCTGTTACAATTACATAATTTATATCCTCGGCCTCCTGGAAAAGTTACTGGCAGCGAGAAAAAATAAGATAAATGCAGACTCCAGAGGTGCATGCTGTATTTATTTTATTTCCTGTGACCATTGTCACGATCTAATTCTCTCTTAAGCTGACATTTGAATGTACCAGGATGGCAGAAGGGTAGTGCGATGAGCGGTAGGTTCCTAGAACCGCCTACATAAGTAGTTTATTCAGTTAAGCTTGATTTAGGAAACAGCAGGGAAAAAAAAATATTTAAATCCTTCTCATAGTCAGCCTGCTTTATATTTTTATAGTTAACTAGAACTGAGTTGTGCAAGTTTTAAAGCTAAATAGGAAAAAACAAACTAAACTTACACTTATAAATTAAAACATTAAACTGCTGGGCATAAATACAATAGTTACTACTCGGCATGGTATTGTTACCTCCCAACTGTCCCTTTTTGAGAGGGACAGTACCAAATTCTGAGCTCTGTCTCGCTGTCCCTCAAAGACATTCATCCCTATTTGCCTTAGACTCATTCATAGACCACTCAGAAACACTCAAACTACCTAGTCATGCCCATCAATGGCCAGGCACTCCAAAAAACCCGCCTACTATCTACCCACAACTCCACCCCTCCCAAAAGCCCTACCCACAAAACGTTGACAGCCCCTCAATACCTAGCCATAAATATTGGGTGGTAGGTTTTTCATACTGTGCCAATAGCTCTCTTAAAAGCCTCTAGTGGTGAAAAACCATTCAGTTTAGAGGCGGCCTTCAAGGTCTAAGAAATTAGCATATGAACCTGCTAGATTTAGCTTTCAACTAAGAATATCAAGAGAACAAAGCAAAATTTGTGATAGATGTAAATTGGAAAGTTGTTTAAAATTACATGCCCTATTTGAATCGTGAAAAAAAAAAAATTTTGGCTTGACTGTCCCCTTAATGATTCAAATAGAAAAAATGATAATAGGAGTAAATTAAAAAATTGCTTAAAATTGCATGATCTAAGTTCTCTTGTTATCTTTATTTTAAAGCAAGAATTTAAGCTTAGGAGCCGGCCCATTTTTGTTTCAGCACCTGGTAATTGGCGTCTAGAGTGGGAAACTCTGCAACGGCTCAGAGCCGTCGTTAGCACTGAAAGGGTTAATCCAAAATAACATTTAATGATAATATTGCAGGGATCAACCAATATATATTATCATCATCATCATTTATTTGTATAAAACCCGCAAACAATGACTATAGATATCTGAGGTAGGAATAGCCACCAACTAAATTCATTATTTAGAGATAGACCATGCAATTTATACAACATTCTAATTGACTTACAACATCCAATTTTCCTCGCTCTCTTGATATCCCTTGTTGAAAAGCATACCTAGGTAGGCTCAGGAGCAACAATGCAATTACAGTAAGTCAGGCACTGTGATTGATAAGTAAAAGTTTGATTCCATTAATGTATATAATAAAATGTAAAGATAATAGCTGCCACCTTTTAGCTATGAGCAGACAGCATGATATAACATTCAGAATAACCCATTCATTAATTGCAAACCGGACAATCTTGAAATTCTTGCATTGGCAATGAAGGGGCGTTAAAAGTTTGTTTCCTTTCATTTCATTTCATCTCATATCTTATTTAATTAATGTAAAATGTAGCTTTGTTTTTAAGGTTATCCACAGAAAATCAAGTGTCAAAATGTTATTTTATTATTATTCTATTAACCAGTTTGCCTACAACTTTATTTTATAGGATAGCAAAACTGCTTCAAAGAAATAAAAAGGTCATATAAAAGAACAAATGATCAAACCAAGCCTGAGGTTTAGCAGCAAGGAGGGCAGAAGTAGGTTAGATCTAGGGAGGGCACTAGCCTGGCTGATCAGTGGGGAACAGATACAAGCTAGTGAAGTGAGTTTGAGCTAAGGGAGGTGAGTCTGGTTTGATCTGGAGGTGTGCTGAGAACCTATGATCTGGCTGTGAGGCAGGTACGCTTGATCTGAAGGTACAACAACTATCTATGTTCTAGGGAGAAGGAAACTCTTGTCTAATCTGGATGTATTCTTCATGTGTGACCTGGGGGGGAGAAGCAGATTTTATCTTGAGGTATATGACAAGCCATCTGATTTGAAGAGGAGGAAGTGGGTCTTATCATATCTGATGTATGTAGGAATGGAGAAAAGAATCTGCACACAATATTAATACTTTATCACGGTTTCTGAATGTTAAATTAAAAGGGGCAATACACTTGAAGGGATATACAAGTACACAAAGAAAGTTATTATTACACAAATTCTTGCATATAACTATTAGTTTAACCACTGCAAAACAGTTAAACACATGTGCACTAGTTAAACAACAATGCACTACTGGGAGGAAGCGGAGTACATTTAGGTGAGCCAATCATAAGAGGGATATTTGTGTAGCCATCAATAGCCAGCTATGCTTCCAGCGATGTGTTTCATGAAAAAATACCAAAAGAACAAAAGTACATTTGCTAATAGTGGTAGATGGTATGCTCTCTGAACCAGGGAAGGTTTAATATTAAATGCCATGCCTATTTAAATATTATGCAAATAAAATATCAGAAATGATAAATGAATTGCAAATGTTTAAATCATTTTAACTGTCATTTCCAATACAGGAAAACACACATTTTAAGGTGTATCTTTCCTCCTTTGTTGTAACTAATTAGGGGCAGATATTAATGAGATCCTACACGTATCAAGCAATCACTGTTCATGTAGTAAAGCCAGGGTTCTAAATTCCACTGAATGCATTCCCACCTCCCTGGGGGCAGGCTACAATTTTCAGATTTACGAATGGAAAGGGGGTAACAAATTATGCAATTGCCTTGCAATATTTCACAGTGAATCATTCAATATATTATGGAGAATTTGAGTTTAGTACTCGTTTAAAGGGACAGTCTATTCTAGAATTTTTATTGTTTAAAAAGATATAATCCCTTTATTTCCCAATTCTGCATAACCAACACTATCATATTAATATACCTTTTACCTCTGTGATTACTTTGTATCTGCAGACTGCCCCCCTTTTCTCAGTTATTTTGATAGACTTGCATTTTAGCCAATCAGTGCTGACTCCTATGTAACTTCATGGGAGGGAGTACAATAGTATCTATATGACACAGGTGAACTAGCAGTGTCTAACTGTGAAAAACTGTCAATGTACTGAGATAAGAGGCGGCCTTCAATGGCTTACACATTAGCATATGAGCCTATGTAGATTTAACTTTCAACAAAGAATACAAAGTGAACAAAACACATTTGCAGGCTGTCCCTTTAACTTTCAAATGTCATGTATTTTAGCAACTTGCAATTTGTGCTAGAATGAAAGGTTTTAGGGCTTAAAGTACTAACTTTGACTGTTGCTGCTAGCAACATACTAAAATTTACTGTAACTACGCCATTTTAAGGGGCATGCAACCCATATGCTAAATCACTTAAAAGTGATGCAACAAATCTGTAAAACACTGACTAGAAAGTATAACCAGAATATCTCTATATAAAAAAGGAAGTTATGTCACCTCAACATTTCCTCAGCAGCCAGAGTAAAGGGACTTTAAGCATCCAATCAGAAAGCTTACATGTTCACACAGTCACTATATCCTCAGTTTAATGGGACATGAAACCCATAACTGTTCTTTCATGATTCAGCTAGGTAGTTTGTACGGGTCTGCAACACTTCATGGCAGCAAACACTGCTGCCATCTAGTGTTCTTGCAAATGTGTAACATTCTTCTTGCAAAACTGCTGACATAGTTACTCCAGACATGTGCATGCTACTACCTGCTTTGAACACAGGATACAAAGAGAACAAAGTAAATTTTATCAAATTTAAAGATTTTTTTATTGTTTAAAACTATTTGAATCATGAAAGAAAACATTTGGGTTCCATGTCCCTTTAAGATGGTTTAATATTAAATCTTGCAAGATCATGGTGACATTACAGTAAAGCAAAAGTAATTGGCTTTATTTTCACCATGCAGTTAAAAGCAAAAAGAATAGCTAAAGAGTACTCTAGTGAGATGATCTTAGTTTTAAATTAAAGGGACACTAAAAATCCAATTTTTTTCTTTCGCGATTCAGATAGAGCATGCAATTTTAAGCAACTTTCTAATTTACTCCTATTATCAGATTTTCTTCATTCTCTTGGCAAATTTATTTAAAATGCAAGAATGTAAGTTTAGATGCCGGCCCATTTTTGGTTAATAACCTGGGTTGTCCTTGCTGATTGGTGGATAAATTCATCCACCAATAAAAAAGTGCTGTCCAGAGTTCTGAACCAATAAAAAAAAAAAAAGCTTAGATGCCTTCTTTTTCAAATAAAGTTAGCAAGAGAACGAGGAAAAATTAATAATAGGAGTAAATTAAAAAGTTTCTTAAAATTGCATGCTCTGAATCATGAAAGAAAAAAATTGGGTTCAGTGTCCCTTTAAGAAAAAAACAGGTATACATTGTAAATCTCTCAGAGTTGCATCAATTATAAATTTGAATTTATACTAACATGTCCCTTCAGGTGGTGACATTTCAATAAGATACACTAAAGAGCAGGGCTTGAAAAACCCAGGTGCTAGGGAGCCACTGGCACCTTAAATAAGGCCCTGGCAGCTGGCACCCTGGTTTAGAGCTCCCAAGACACCAGTGGATGCCCCCCACTTATCCCCACTAGCCACAAATAAAATGTATATTGGTGTGGCTGTATCCTTTCTATGCCATGCAGCTGGGAAATGAAAATACAACTTCGGCCATGCCCACCCTTTAATACCTCCTGCAAAGCCCTGCTATAGAGCCAATTACTAGATCTAATGTGATGGAGTGAGAGGAAGGTTGGTTGTTGGAATAAATCTGTGGTAAACAGAGTTAAGGCTGATCTAGTTAAGTGTGGGGAACAAGGGCAGAGGACTCACTTGAGAAAGAAAAACAGTGGTGGTGGTCTATCAGTGCTGGACAAGGGTTATCCGACAGATCACATTTGGGCATTTTTAGAATTTACTGCCGACTTGATATATTAACAGAGCTCCAAGGGGCAGCTACTGCTTGTCTGTCACTTCTGCTTCTTGAGTATTTAATACATCTACTGCAACATAAAGATGATTTTCCCACAATGCTTGTCATTTTCCATGAAACCTTCTGTAAAAATTGATTGAAACACACAAGCTTGAAGGAATGCAATATGGTCAAGGAGCCAGGGAATATCACATACTTCAGAGCTTATTAAATTCACTTTTGGGGCCTTATAATAAGAACCCTTTGGTCTCTCCTCAGCTAGATGGACATATGGGATTTAATTTGATAAAGTTCACATATTGCCGCAGTACAGTTTATCCCACAACAATATGTTGTGCGTCAAATATAGCCACTGAATAAGCAGGTAAAGTACACAGAGCAGATCATATAAAAAAGTATTTATCTGCAATAAACATGACTTGTGAAATTAGAACATAAAACAAAACTGTTCTACAGGGTTTGCAATCTCAGGACTTGACAAGTCTTTGGAGAGACAGCTCCTGGAATTTGACTTGTAGCTTCAAACTTACTGGACAGTTGTACATATATCTCTCTATACACAAACCATTTTCTCTATACTGAAAAAAAATTGTCCGTCTATAGATAAAAGAGAAAGAGGTGGAACAAAAACGTGTGTAGTTATTTTGTGGGGGGGGGTTTTATGTACGTGGTTGTTCCAGGCAATCTGAAAGTCAAATCAAAATTTGTAAATAAATAGTTCCATTTATCCCAGACTAGTAATAATTTATAGTGGACAAGTAAATTTTCCCCCTATATTTAATGGAGCAGTTAAGTTTTTAAATGCTTGCAGAATTTAACAAAATTACTATAAATAATATAAAGTACATTTTTATATATAATTTCAGCACTTGTACATTAATTATAGTAATCAGCTGAATTCTGCAGGCTTCAAAAAGGGACATAAAGTGACAATAATATGAATATTTTCTTATAACACCATTACTCTCCAACTTCCACAACAGTGTTAAACACATAGTTAAAGTCAGGTCTAGAGCAGAAATGTAACCCTGCTCCACAGCTTTCTTAAACACACAACACATTTTCATATTGCACTATTGCTTGCCTATAATACTAAAAAATATCCTTATTATAGGTTTATGACCCTTTAACATTAAATTATAGTAATTAATTGACATGCTTTAATTCGTTGGAGCATGTCATTTTATCACTAGCACCGCTGCAACGCTATGTGTTTAAAGCCTGCAAAGGGATTAAACACATAGTTTAATTAAAGTGCTGCTCAGGAAATTACAGCTGATCCAATCAGCAGCACTAGTCGCACAGCTGGGTTGTGCAACTAGCTTTGCTCATTGGATATCGGTAGCCATTTCTACTCTAGACTTGCATTGTTTTGCCCCCCCCCCCAATGGTACGTTAAACAGAGTTGCAGCAGGGGTTAAAACACGGAGTTGCAGCATTGATAATGATAAAATTACATGATCTAAAGAATTAAAGCATGTAAATGAATCACTATAATGGTTGTAGTAACTATAAATGGGTTACTAAATTGTAAGAATGCATACATAAACAGAAGACACGGTGCCTTATAGCTTCTGCATTATAGTGTTAAAATGACATGCTCTAATTTTTTGAAGAGCGTGTCATTTTAACACTAGCAAAGCTTTAATGCTATGTGATTGAATCAGCAGCACTAGTCGTACAGCTGGGTCAGGTAACTAGCACTACTAATTGGCTCAGCGCCAGTTTCCACTCAGGACCAGCAGTGCTCTGTGGGTCCCAAGTAGGACTTTAACCCACACTAATGGGTTAAACACGCTTAAATACTTAGCATTACAGGATCACTAGTGTTAAAAATACATGCTCTAATATTTTAACTTTATAATGGCCCTTTTAAGTTTCTTTTTTTTTCTTTATTGCATTTAAAATATTTTACATTTAAAAAGTCGATTAAACTCTAAATATTGATTACATAGTGTAGATGTGGCATTGAATGACCGTCATCCAGCCAACCCCTTATTACCAAACTAGATGGTCATTTCTACCTGCTTTATTCAGCTACTAATTACTCTCCATATACAACTTGCATCCTGTTTGATCTCACATGCTGCACAAATGACTGTACCACAGAGTTCTGAGCAAGTTTGTCTAGGTCTCTGCAATATTAAAAATCCTATTATACAGTTTCAAAAGCACAGACCAATCTTGAGCTTCAATGCACATTGATGTTCAGCAGAGAACAAAGATAATAAGGAATTCCATGGTATAGAAAGTCCTTACCACCCCCCCTCCCCTCCCTCACACTTTTGCATCTACCAACTGCAGATCATTGCAGAGTTATTGTTCCACTTGTCCAGTTATCTACAGCAAGCGTACTGAAACACCCCAGGGTGTCACTGGCCTCAGATGAGGGTGTCAAACAGAATTAGGGTGTATAGTGAAAAGATTCCAAATAGCTTGTGGGGTCTTCTTTCAGCATAAATTCATTCTTAAAAGGATTTAGTGACAAAAGGGCAATACTGTCTTTTATATACACATATAGTGCCACATCTTTCTTTTTCTTTCAGAGCAAAATTTTACAATTCTCAGGACAAAGAAAAAACAGGCACATGAGATACATGTTAATGTGGGAAGTTTAAAAAGATATAAATCCATCAAGATCTATTGATCCAGATGATGGAAACATTTTAAAAGGGAATCTATAGTTCCGCTGACTCAGTAACACATGTGATACAACCTCTGACTGGATACACCAAACCAGCCTAATATTTGATAAACTAGTTTTGGTGGCTTAACCCTTTCCTGCTGGGACTCTGATGTGAACAAATGAGTAAAACTTTAAATCACCTTCATGCGACCGCGTTATTTTTCATGATGGGATCAGGTTGGGGGGAGTGCCCCAGCCCACGACCCCATATAGGAAACGGGTAAGGTTTCAGGACAGCCGAACTGTTACGAACATTTCATGACATCCTAATGACGCTCAAGGGGTAAAGTGACATGAAACCCAAACTTTTTTTTTCTTTCATAATTCAGATAGAACATTCAATTTTAAACAAATTTCAAATTTACTTATATTATCTTATTTGCTTAGTTCTCCTTTGAAGAAAAGCATACCTAGGTAGGCTCAGGAGCTAGCTGCTCACTGATGGCTGCACGTATATATACCGGTTGTCATTGGCTCACCCTATGTGTTCATCTAGATCACAGTACAGCACTGCTTTTGCATCAATAAAGTATACCAAGAGAATGAAGCAAAACTACTCCCTCTGGTCTCAAAGCTTCTTAAAAAGCTAGTATATGCACCACTATCTCATTTACTTACATTAAACTCCCTCCTTGACCCACTTTAATCTGGATTTTGCCACCTAAACTCCACAGAGACCGCAATTGTTAACATTACCAACGAGCTACTTACAGCAAAATCCAAAGGCCACTTCTCTCTACTTATCCTCTGTCTGCAGCCCTCTTTTGCTCCAAACCCTCCATTCCTTCGGCATCTGCGACACAGCTGTCTCGTGGTTCTCTTCCTATCTGTCTAACCGTACCTTTAGTGTCGCCTTCTCTGGGGCATACTCTGCCCCGTTACCTCTTTCTGTTGGGGTACCGCAAGACTCTGTCCTCTGTCCCCTCCTCTTCTCAACCTACACGTCATCATTAGGTTCCTTAATAAAGTCCCACGGGTTTCATTATCATTTGTATGCCTACGACACCCAACTCTACCTCTCTGCACCAGAACTCTCTCCTTCCTTGCTAACCCGTGTCACTAACTGTCTCTCTCATCTTGGATGTCCTCTCACTACCTCAAGCTAAATCTCTACAAAACTGAGCTCCTTATTTTCCCCCCTTTTTCTAAAATCTCCACCCCCCACTTCTCTATAACTGTTGATAACTCCATCATTACCCCTACCCCGCATGCCCGATGTCTTGGGGTCACACTTGACTCAGATCTATCTTTCACTCCTCACATTCAGTCCTTGGCTAAAGCCTGCCGCTTCCACCTTAAAAAACATCTAAAAAATTAATTTCCTTACACAAGACACAACTAAGATTTAAATCCACTCTCTCATCCTTTCCCACCTCGATTACTGCAACTCCATCCTCTCTGGTTTCCCTAGCTGCCGCCTATCTCCTTCCTATCGCCACTGCTATCCATTAAAACCCCATAGCATGTAAGCCTATGAGTCCAGCTATTTGTAGTTCACATTCATAAGAGCTGACTACAACAGTGCAACTCTCGGCAGGTCCCTGTATCCCCTAGACCCCTGTAAATGTTATTTTGTATACTACCTATGTTCATAGCGCTGTGGAATCTGTTGGCACTCTACAAATACCAGATAATAAAAAGAAATTAAAAATGGAGCGTAGAAGTAAATTAAAAAGTTGTTTAAAATTGTATGCGCTATCTGAATCACAAAATAAAAATGTTAGGGCTTCATGTCCCTTTAACTATGAACCTGCATATAATGTGCCTTTATATTATTATGGAAAATAAAAGCATGCCTAATGAGCAAATACTGTATATGGTATATGTAGGACTGGATGTTATGCATTGATATTTGCTGTAGATTTCTCTTCATGATAGTGCTTATAATGTCCCGTCCCAAATCAGATGTATGTTAACAAAATTCACATTTGGCCCCTTGGTTTTCAAGGAGCCACTCAATACTTCTAGTTCTAATATTAGATCAAGAATCGAAAGATCCAGAGCACCAATGTTTCTGGAGAGACAAGAACTGGACCAAGTTTTAAGGCTTTGTGAACTCCGATGTTGGCCCAATGACCTACAAACATGCTGACCTTCAATCCTGAAGGTGGTGGGGTTTCCTCCTCCCCCCAAAAGTCTAATTTCACCTTACAGATGTTGGTGTTGAGGTCTTAATAGCAACTGGGAACCATAATGCCCAGTATGCCATGCAGAATTGTAGTTCCTACATGACATAACATTAATAGTGCAATATTCATCTTAAGAAATGTCACAGCTTTTGGAAATGGATAGCATTTATATTAAAATCACCAGTGAAGGAGATGCAATGTAAGGGGGGGGGGGGGGTCTGTCCTGAACACAGTTTGACACAGGAAGCCACCCCAGACTGAGGTTTAGAGATGGGTCTGAGGACACCCGTGTGTCAAGAATTTAAATTCACAAAAGGCTTTATATTTATTATGTATAAAACAAACATTTGTCAATTCTTATATTAGACCCACATCTTAAAAACTCTATGAAGTGTGGAGCAGGTTTGATTATAGTGAAGTTGAGAATTTGAGCATAGAATTGATGGGGTAAAACATAGGATGACATTTTCTGGGATTAAAAACATTCTCTTGTGCTAGAGTGGATAAAATGGGGTCACTGGGGAGCGACTGTTGTACACCACTGCCCCAGAAATAAACTAGCATTAGTTCTCACTATGGAGTTTACAATTATAAATCTAAACTATTTTATATAAGAGAAGCAAGCAAGCAATGGTTATTTGCAAGACATCTCTGATTGCTGACTAATTAGAGACTAGCCAGTGTAATCAGAGATTGTCAGCTATATGGGATTAATAATTATCTAGCAACTGACATCCAATTTTTGCACAATAAATCATGTTGCCGAAATGGTTTTACGCTAATACTTTATCACCAATGTATAATATAATATTTACATTAACACTGATCTGTTATTTTCATGCTATTTCTGTATCTTTTATGCAACAGCTAGCTGCATGTAGTAAATATAAGTAATTATTAGTTAATCCAGCACAGCCCCCCTTCTGCCCAGGGATGTGTGGAAAGGGTTAGTGACTGCTGGAATACACAGTAATTCCTATTCCATACTCGTATAATTTCCTTCACTATTATCTTCAATGTCACTTCTGTCATGTCAGACCAACAGCACAAACATTTTAGTTCTTCTACATTCTATTGCAGGGAAAAGCAAACAACAATGTTTACTATTTTAAAAACAAATTAAAGAAATACAACATTTCTTTATTAAACGAGCGCATGAACTGTGAAAATAAGATAACTCTGTCAACATGAGTCAGAATGTTGAGGAGCCAGACAACGATGCGAAAAGATGTTATATAGAAACATTCAAAAACTAATTAGTTAGGGTGTTCCAGATTTGTCAGCCTCTGTATCAGACTACCCCGTCTCCCAATGTGCAACTTCTTTTTATAGGTTAATATATATATATATCCATCCAAATCAAGCAGAGCATTTTCTGGATTTAAAGAACAAAGATATATTTTATGTGTGACATTTTGGGGTATGGACACCCTTTCTTCAGATCGGGACAGCTATGTCACACCCACAAGATTACCATCCACACTGCAGCAACAATGTCTTACAGGCAAATAAATTGTGCTCAATGATCTCACCAGGAACCAAAATCTGCAGGTAAGAGACTGGAGTTAAGGTTTCCAATGACCTTTAGGCCTCTCTGGCAACTACTGTATAAATGCATGCAGGATTTGATAAACTCTGATCCATAAAATTTTACTTAACATGATTTTTAGACAAAAAATACTTTTGTTTGCCTAAATGCAATAATCGTATTACTTTTATAAAAAGGTGTATTTTGTATGTGAAAGCTATTCCTTTTTACACTATTATTCTGGTACTTTTAACACAAACCATAGTGTCATATAGCAATATGTCCTGCATATGTTGCATTTTGCTACATAAAGGAAAAGTAAAGTCAAAACTAAACTTTCTTGATTCCGATAGAGAAAGCAATTTAAAAAAAAAAAAAAACCTTTCCAAATTACATCCATTATCAAAATGTGCACAATTTTTTTTATGCACAATGTATGAGGCACTAAACTCCTACTAAGCATGTGCAATAGTTAACAGCATATACAAAATATGCAGTTGTGATTTGCTAATGGCTGTCGCTTGTTACAGGGGGTGGGGAAAATGAAAGGAACAACTTTAACAGAATATATATATATATATATATATATATATATATATATATATATATATATATATACACACACACACACACACACACACTGGTGATTTGAAATTGTTATTAGTATTGTTTTGTTATTATACAGGGCTCGAGATTTCCACTTGCCCACTTTTGGCTAGTAACTTAGTACTGTACTTGAATTTTTGAGCCCTGTATTATGCATTTGTTGATTATGCAATTCTACTGTATTGAATGGAGAGCATGATTTGTCAATTTCTTTTAATTAAAATGATACACTTCTATCCCTTACACTAAGAGTTTATAAAGATTATTAAAAAAAAGAAGCAAAAACAGCTTTTCCTGCCAGATTCTCTCTTCAATTAAAGCCACATGTTCAAACTTTTTTCTTCCCTTTCCCCCCTTCCCCTTTTATTATAATCAGGCCTTTTATTTATCTTTGGTAACCCTTTGAAACCCAAAAAAGACTTTGGGTGACCAGACATATTCTATTTTTAATGTATTAATGATTAGTTCTCAACTTTTGCTGTCAACATTGCAAGTTATTGGGGTTGTTGTCTTATTTCCAATAGTATTTAATATTACAATTATTTTGTATTTCACTGAAAAACCCAGTATTCATGGATGTTGTACTTGTAACAAATTAAGTTCTGTGTATAACAACAGTATCTAAAGATATTTAATTATATTTGGGGAAAAAGGTAAAAATTAATGTGTTTAATTTTAAATAGTTGACAAAACATTTATTTACTGCTGTTTAATTACATAAAAACACTTTATGAACAATTATGGGTCACAAGCCAAATTCATGTAGAGGATGATGGGGTGTATTTTTTTAATACTTTTTTTCCCCAATAAAATCCAACATTAAAGTATTTTTTTATAGATAAATCATTTGATATGATTTAAAAAAATAGACTTTTAAAGGGACACTGAACCCAATTTTTTTCTTTTGTGATTCAGATAGAGCATGCAATTTTAAGCAACTTTCTAGTTTACTCCTGTTATCAATTTGTCTTCGTTCTCTTGTTATCTTTATTTGAAAAACAAGGCATCTAAGCTTTTTTGGGTTCAGAACTCTAGATAGCACTTTTTTATTGATGGATTAATTTATCCACCAATCGGCAAGGACAACCCAGGTTGTTCACCAAAAATGGGCCGGCATCTAAACTTACATTCTTGCATTTCAAATAAAGATACCAAGAGAATGATGAAAATGTGATAATAGGAGTAAATTAGAAAGTTGCTTAAAATGTCATGCTCTATCTGAATCATGAAAGAAAAAATGTGGGTTCAGTGTCCCTTTAATCATTACACACCGTTTGAGGCAGAAAAACAGAGCAAAAGAAAAAGAGAAGCATTCATGTCACTGGAACCCAAGGTCAGAGCAAAACGATACAAGCTGGCAGAGTCAAGGCAGAAAGAGCCTACCAGGACAAAGGGGTGGAGTCTACCAGGACCGTGGGGAGGAGTTTTCCAAATGAGATGTTACTAGGTTATAACTGTTTAGTGCAAAAGAACAGCCAGTGATGAAAAAGACGACAGATGATTATGACAACAGGTGACAATGTAAAATTAAGAAAGCCAGGTAAGAGGACAGGAGATGAGTTTAGCTTGACAAGAGAGTATTTTACATGTTGCAAATAGAGATAAATTGCAGCAGTAAGGAGCTGGAAAGTGAGGAGCCTGACCAAAATCACATTATGGACTCCAGCCTAAGGTTTTATAGCTCAGAACTAATACATAAAAAACCTACAAGGCAGTAATCACTGAGAGACCAATTCTCTAAAGCTTTGTGGTCTGGTGAGATGCTATAAAAAGGTGCCTAATCAGTATTACGAGACCCCTCAGGGATTGTTTTAAAGGCAATATTTACCTTGGGAACTGTGTCTCATTAAAGTAATGGTAAACTTTTCCCTTTTTAAAATCAGATCTGGAATGTTAGTGATATTTTAGATGGAGTTTAATTCATCAGTTGTAACAAAGATGTGCTAACACTTACTTTTAATATAGATATGAAATTAAAAATTCCCCACACTCCGCCGCCCACTTGAAAAATCAATTTTTTGTGAGGTAATGGTTTGAATTGTTCTCTAATCAGCACTCTAGCTACAACACACGTGCCATATGGGGAGAGTTCTGATTGGAACAATTTAAACCTGTTAGCTCTCAGAAAAATTGATTTTCCAAGCGGGTGGCGGATTGCAGGGAATTTGAATTTCATATCTATATTTAAAAGTAAGTTATAGCGCAAAAATATCACTAACATTCCGGATCTGATTTTAAAAAGGGGAGAGTTTGCTATCACTTTAAGGGGAGTTCACTAACATGCTTTATGTTAAGAAGAAACACTAACTTTACAGTATAATCCTCAATAAAAAAAATAAGATGATGATTTCTCTCTATGCCAGACAGTTTTTAAGAATAGGAGCCTTAGTTTATTGAGATGAAGTAATACATCTTAAAGTGGCCTAAGTATGACCATTCTGATGAAAAGACAACTTTACTTACAGTATCAAGATACTCAATAGTATTGCAATGTTAAACAAACCAACACTTTTACATACAATTGTGGAAAACATTTGTGAATTATAAGAGAGATTTATAATAAACTTGTAGAATAGCTACCCCCATGTGCCCATCATTTTGTCTGACACCTACAGAGATCTGCATTAGCTTCCAATGCTCAAACAACTTCATAAAGTTTTGAAACTGGAAGGGGAGGAGCAAACAGGAGTGCAAGAATGCAGCTGTCTGAAAAAAGGAGGGAACACTGGATGAAAAGGTCTTTATATCTTGATCCTTATTAGTAATACCCATGTACATGAGAATGCTAAAGCCATTATCTAAATATATCTAAAAAAATGTTTACTTCATTGATACTACACCCCCAAACTGGACTATTTAGATTGAGTACATCTGTGGGAAAAGCAAAAGCTAATAATTGCTTGTAAATATTGGGTGATTATTATTGTTATAAATTATTATTTTTTTATTTCTCATCGTACACTGCTCCAGCTTATTCAATAGCAAAGATATAATAAAAACTCTGCATAAAGGTTAAAATATATTCAAACTTTAACCTTTTAACACCGTTATGGCATTCTATTCCATCCTAACTGCACCGGGCTTTAGCCGATCCCATTATTGAAATCTTGCGATTGTGCATTTTAATTTAACCTTGTCATCAAAGGGTTAAAAGGGAAAAAAAAAAACACAAGGACGTAGAGGTCAAATAGCGATTTGGTTATATTTAATTTTGTCCCTTTAAAGTGATGGTTAAGTTAGAAATATATTTTTTTTTTCTATTAAAAGATATTACTAAATGCAATTGATCAATGTACTTATAGATTTTTAAAATGCAATAATTTAATTAAAATCTTCCTTTTATTTTCCATAAGCCCCCCAGCCACCTCCATGTGCAACTTTTTTTCTTACCTTGAAATGAGCAACACCCTTCCTATCTATAGCAGCAACCTCTTGCTCTGCTGCTTGTCTGTAGGATCAGATATGTAACTGCGCACGGTTTACAATTTGTGCATGATACTCCTCAGGTAAATACAAGCTGCCAAAAATATGCGATCCAACGGGGAAGCAGCAGAGCGAGAGTTGTTTGCTGTAGATACAAATAAGGAGGGTGATGCACTTGATTGGCTACACCGCCCACCTGTCAAAGTAAGAAAATAGTTTTTCAAGGAAGTGGCCAAAAAGCCTACTGGAAATGATAAAAAATAAAAAGTAAGATTTTGATTAAATTGTGGTTTAAAAATGTATAACTACACAGAACCACTCCATTTATTAATGTTTTATGGATAAAAAGTAATTCTAACTTTAACTTCACTTTAAAGGACCATAATAGTTGAAAAATGATATTCTAATCCATAATATGTTATTTTACAACTATCAACCCTGCTCTACTGTTTGTGTTACCCTGCTTTGGACCCTCGGTGCACTGCTAGTCCCGAGCAGAATTTGCCGCTGATACAATCAGCAGCGCTAGTCATGCAACTCATTTACAGCATGTGATTTTGTGACTATGATGGCCCTTTTAAGCAACATATGAGCTACTGATTGCACATATAGCTATTATGCTGGTGTCAAAAAGCCCTATTGATTTTTTTAAATTGTGTATTAACTGGGTTCCTCCGCCCCCATATTAGTATTTTTCAGCTTTGTGGTGCTTGATACATATTGAACAGTAGAATGCTGATCCGGTAGAGGTGATGTCATGCTGCTCATAAAAAATTGTTTTATTTTAAACCCTGCACTATAGAATATAAAGACAT
The DNA here is from genome assembly GCF_027579735.1 of Bombina bombina. NCBI lineage: Eukaryota > Metazoa > Chordata > Amphibia > Anura > Bombinatoridae > Bombina > Bombina bombina. Next base: position 1,404,092,427 of record NC_069499.1, on the reverse strand, counting down.
CAAATTTGTACAGTGTTTAAACCCTGAAGAAACTGAACGTGCTATTCTTTTAAAGGAGCAAACAAAACAAAAACCACAAGTTTGAGATTGTTATATAAAATGTTTAATTATATGTTGTAAAACTTTGCAACATACTTTAATCTTTTCCATTTTCCTGCAATTTAAAAAATTAAAAATTTCGGGCATTACCATTCCTGTTAAAACCGGAAGTGCAGACTCCAGACACATAACTATATACATTCCCCATAGTAATTGGCTGCACAGTCTAGTGATGCATTTATACATGTCCCTAATTGGCCTCCGAGGAGAATGAAACCTAGGTTACAACATGGCAGTACTCACTGATGTCACTCCATGCATATTATGCATTATCAGACTAACTGCCCTTTGGCTCCCTATACAGGTTGTTACAACTAAGAAGCTCTGCAATAGAATATTACAATTTTTTGAAAAATGTGCTGCTTTTTTAAGATCACTTGCACAAACAGAGACTGAACAGATTATTATTATTATTATTATCGGTTATTTGTAGAGCGCCAACAGATTCCGCAGCGCTGTAGATGAATAAATCTCAATGTAATGTCCTAGATATCTAAACTAAGAAGAAAAAAAATCCCACTCCTCAAAACTAAAGATTTTTTTTTTTTATGAGCCTAAAAAAAGTAACGTTTATTAGACATATCATTTTGCAAAACAATACAGAATTCTTGTCTAATAAAAAATATAATAAATGGGGATATTAAAGTCAGAACATGAAAACCACTGAAATAAGAGATAAAAAGTAGAGATATGACAGAATAAGAGTATGAGTCTGAGTGTGTGGAAAAGGGGTACAGACATTTTATATACAGGGTTGTCCAACTTTCATATGAGGGGACACTTTTTTTTTTTATGACCTATGGAGCAATTTTAGACATTCTAAAATGTAAACCAAAATGCATAAATGTACAGGAAACTGCAAATGAGCAATGCTTTAGAAATATAAGTGCCTTAGAGATAAATGTACACACAATGCCAGAAATGTTTAGACTTCATACACAGGAAGAGGACAAAAAAATGCCAGCTGGAAATGGTTAGAGGCAGTGGGATGATGGGGAAACCGGCCCCCAGGAATTAGGCTGGACAACTCTGTTATAAAACATTTGGTCAGCTGACAAATAATGGGGATTGTCATCATTGTCTCTCTCATAATGATACAGTGTTAATACAATTATGAATAGAAGATTAAGCAATGACTTTTTTCTACCACCCATTCTTGTGGTTATTCCATATGTACACACATTTCCATATAAAGTTTGATTCACTTGCATTTTAGGAATGACTATATTGCAAAATAAAATATTCACAGCATAACCCCCCCCCCCCCCAAAAAAAGTAAAAAAAATAAATAATGTATGCTGTGTTTTTGACATGTACTGCCTTATATGTAGATGCTTTGCAAACACTCAGCCTCTAATTACAGGTAATTACACCTCATTTGCATCAAGCTATGGACACATCTAATGCTGCAAACCAAGAACCTTTAGAACAATTGAAGTCATTCATGAGGGATTGAAGACATTTTCAGGAGGAGGTTCCATCACCCATACACCACATTAAAGCTTAACACCTTTTTATTTGTATTGCATGTTTGTTTTAACCCCATTATCGCTGCTGTAAGGCTTTGTATACACTAATTCTCATGTAAGCACTGTTTTTGTTTTTTCTACAATATCTGTAGGCAACTCAGATCAAAATGATGTCAATTGGAATTGCTAACTACCTGGTATAAAACTGTAACAGGATGCTTATATTACTTATTACTAGCATTAATGTGCTCTACAGTTTAGGTAATATATCCATTCATCTATAATGAAAAGTCCATTACTATTAAGGGAAGGCTCAACAAGTCCATAGCTTGAGTCATTCAATCCCTAATGGAATCACCCTGTTTAGGCAGAGAGTGATGGAAAACCTTGGCTGAGCTCGTTCCCATCACCTATTTGTCATCTGGCTACCGGTTTAGTTTGATTCACTGATGTAGGAAGATGCTGACATCGCAGCCAGCTGCTTGTATAGAAAAAAAAAGGAACGAGGTAAGCAATGATTTGTATCCAAACCAAACATTAAAGTAAGCGTTTAATTTCTCAAATGCAGAAATGTTACCTTCCCCAGGACAGGGCATAAAAAGACATATGGGGGGCCAGGGGGACTACCCTTCCTCTTCCTGTGAAATCTAGGAAGGATATTTCTATCTTTCCCTACCTCCTCCCTTGTTCACTTACTTCCCGTTATATTTAACCCTTCTCCGCATGTAAAATGACATGATGTGCAAGCAAGATCGCTTATTTACTGACATCTGGAATCCAGAGACCTCCAATCAAAATAAGTCACAATCTACACAAACAACTGGACCCCCCCCCCCATCAAAATAACTTAATGACCTATAACAAGAAATGAACAGCATCAATGTGTGTTAAATAGTAAGTTCTAATCTACCATCAACATCTCTTCTCCCCAGTCCACACATTATGTCCTAAGTTGTTTATTTGCTCGTGCATGTTTCCCTTTCCCTATATACTCCGTTGACACTACACAAATGAATTGATGGTTAAACTCTTCAAGCGGTGTCACACGCATCGGTCTCTGCCAGTGTCCCCAGCGCTGAGCCAAAGAAAAACCTCCAAACATCCAGGCTTGTAAAGTCAACACATAAGACAATAGGTGCCCTGCATCAAAGCCAGCGGCGTGTGGACCACATCAAACTTCACAGCGCTGTTGATGGTTTCCTATTGGAGTAAACAAGATGCCAAAGTGGACAAGGACAGTGACAAGACCACACTGCCTGTTTAACCAGCGTCCAAACTCCCTATAGGTATTGTGCTGCACCCATCAAAGCGACCTAAAGGGTTAATCGTGAATCAATTCCAAATAATCTCAGCACCTCTTGTTTCATCCCCCTTAACTTGCTTGCTCGCTCCATTTTATTTCTCACATTTCTGTTCACCGCTTTATAACATTGCAGCTATTATATAAACATAAACTAATGTGGGTTCTTACCTTGTGAAAGTGTGTCCGGTAAAGAGAATATCCAGATAAAAAGAAAAAGCATGCTCTCTGCCTGCCTGCTCCCGGGCTTAGATGGTTAGTAGATTGGCTTCTTTCCTAAGGTCCCTTTTGCCGCTGCTTGTCAGTGTCTTTCCAAACCATATCCCGCACAAAGGGGCTGATATCTCGTTCCTTGATGATTAAATTCGTTCCCACAGAAAGCCTCGGTTTTCTTGCTCTCTCCCTCTCTCCCTCACACACAAAAAAGTCTTGGAATCAGAGTGGATGATGATTCCAGAGGGGGAAGGAACCATTCCACTAGCAAGAGGGGGAGGGAAATACTTTCCTAAACTCTCTTTCACTGGTACATATTTTCCTTTCCCTCTTTCTTTTTTTTACAGCAGAACAACAAACTCACATTAAAAAAAAATGTAGAAAGTTTCATTTAATTAAGTGCAGGAGGACAGCGAGGAGAAGGAATGGCTGATGGTGCAAGGGGGAGCGGGCAAGGGTTTTGCTGATGTGAAGAAAGGAATTTGGGAGTTTTTTCTCTCTTATGTTGGGAGTTTTTAGTTCACCCCCTCCCCCTCACATGCACTGACACAGAGATACTTTCCCTCCCCCCTCTAACATTCCATATCTTGTCTGGAATAAAGATTTAAAAGGGTCATTTTATGAATATAAAAGATTAACCCAGTATCCACTGAGAAGCTGTTAAGACATGTTCCACATCACAGATTGTAAGCTCTTGGAGACAGAGACCTTTTTCTTGTATGTGTGATTCTAGATGCTAGATTGTAAGCTCATGTGCATAATATGTAACAGTACTGTCTGAGTACATCTCTCTTTACAGTTATGATAGTACAAATAGTTTTTCAGCATTTATCACAGAGACAGGACAATGGTTTTGGAGTCTGCCCTAAAGAACTTACAGTCTAACTTTACAAACTTCTGGAGAAGCAATGTATTGTAGGAGGAAATGCCAGCCCAGGGCTACATATGAGAATACAGATTTTTTTGTCCTGTTTTGTCCTTCTTAAGTGTGGCAGAAATGTGATTTTAATTACACAGAGTTAGCTCCCCACCACTTGTTTTCTGTAACACAGTGCTGGCGTCAGTCCCTAGGTCTGTCTGTCCATCTAAATGACTCATTCCTCCTCTTCAAAGAAAAACATTAATATATATATATATATATATATATATATATATATATATCATATATCTGCTTTTAGGTTCATTCTATTGAGCCATTACACAACATTTGACAATAGTGCAAGGGGATCACTGAAACGTTATGTCTGTTCTTATTCTGTAAATTTGGAATAAACGTTTTATGAAAAGACCAGCGAGTGCCTTTTTGTTGATTGGATTTCTATGCTGCTGTAGAAGCGCACCCTGGCTGCTGCAAGTATCGCAAGATTGGGGTTACCCTTTTTGGAAGGTTATATATATGCGCTGTGCATGATTTGTAATGTGTGTATCTATATATATATACACACATATACACACACACCACTGGTTTTCAAACCTGTCCTCAGGCCTCCCTAACAGGCCAGATTTTGAGGATATAAGAACTGGAGCACAGGTGAAATAATCAGCTGATTAGTAAACATGGTTATTTTACCTGCTCTCATCCAGGGTAATCCTGAAAACCTTGCCTGTTAGGGAGGCTTGAAGACAGGTTTGACAACCAATGCTATACACTATAGTGTATATCAGTTACGAAAAATAAGTCAAGAGAGCAAACTAAGATTGTAGTCATCCTTGATGCCAAAACACAAAATAAAATAAATAAAAAAGGTTTAGTGCTTAGTCAATAATAGTACTTTATTCAAAGTCCCAATATTCAAATAGAGCGCTTGTCAAGGGTGAGCAGCCAAACCACTGAACAGACATAATGGAGAAATAAATACCACCAATCACACACCATGATGTCTGTTTAAAGGGACATAATACCAGGGATAGGCACAGACAAAGGCTGTGGCGGACATTTTCCAAAGTACGGACCTTAGTGAAGGACACCAAGGTACATTTGAAATTAAAAACATTATTTTATAGTGCTTAGTGTTATTATACTGATGCAGATACCACTGATCCTATAACCAGACCTCCTCTGGCTATACCCATGTGCCAGTGTCACTACTGTGTCTTTGTATAGTGTTTGGTGTTATTATACTTATGCAGATACCACTGATCCTATAACCAGCCCACCTCTGGCTATACCCATGTGCCAGTGTCACTACTGTGTCTTTGTATAGTGCTTGGTGTTATTATACTGATGCAGATACCACTGATCCTATAACCAGCCCACCTCTGGCTATACCCATGTGCCAGTGTCACTACTGTGTCTTTGTATAGTGCTGGGTGTTATTATACTGATGCAGATACCACTGATCCTATAACCAGCCCTCCTCTGGCTATACCCATGAGCCAGTGTCACTACTGTGTCATTATATAGTGCTGGGTGTTATTATACTGATGCAGATACCACTGATTCTATAACCAGACCTCCTCTGGCTATACCCATGAGCCAGTGTCACTACTGTGTCATTATATAGTGCTGGGTGATATTATACTGATGCAGATACCACTGATTCTATAACCATACCTCCTCTGGCTATACCCATGAGCCAGTGTCACTACTGTGTCATTATATAGCGCTGGGTGTTATATTATACTGATGCAGATACCACTGATTCTATAACCAGACCTCCTCTGGCTATACCCATGAGCCAGTGTCACTACTGTGTCATTATATAGTGCTGGGTGTTATATTATACTGATGCAGATACCACTGATTCTATAACCAGACCTCCTCTGGCTATACCCATGTGCCAGTGTCACTACTGTGTCATTATATAGCACTGGGTGTTATTATACTAATGCAGATACCACTGACCCTATAACCAGCCCTTGTCTAGCTATATGCATGTGCCAGTGTCACTACTGTGTCTTTGTATAGAGCTGGGTGTTATTATACAGATGCAGATACACATCCAGTATTTCACTTAGGCTTTATTTTTTTCCATAACTTATCACCCAATATTGCTAGCAGTCTCTTGACAAGCCACTAACTTTATTCACACTACATATTTTTTTTTTATTCCTATTATTTAATCAGAAAGAAAAGATATACTAAGGTTGTGGCGGACACTGCAAGGGCTAGTCACGGACATCAGTGTCCGTGTACGGACACCTTGCCTATCCCTGCATAATACTCATATGCTAAATCACTTGAAAGTGATGCAGTATAACTGTAAAAAGCTGACAGGAAAATATCACCTGAGCATCTCTATGTAAAAAAGGAAGATATTTTACCTCACAATCGCCTCAGCTCAGCAGAGTAGGTTCTGTGTAAAAAGTTATACTCCGCTGCTGCCCAGCTGCAGGTAAAAAAAAAAAAATGAACAGCAGCCAATCAGCATCAACAGTGCTGAGGTCATGAACTCTTTTACTCTAATCTCATGAGATTTGACTTAACTCTCATGAGATTTCATTGTAAACTTCCTTAAAGGGACAGTATACACTCATTTTCATATAACTGCATGTAATAGACACTACTATAAAGAATAAGATGCACAGATACTGATATAAAAATCCAATATAAAATGGTTTAAAAACTTACTTAGAAGCTTTCAGTTTAGCTCTGTTAAAAGGGAACTGGAAAGCCCACTGCAAGTGGGAAATAAGACACTCCCCCCTCCCCCTTCTTTTTTTTATATGAAAAGACCCTTTACACAAACAGGAGCAAGCTGGAGAAGGTAGCTGACGGTATTAAAAAAAAAAACTTTGGGGCTTGGTTAGGAGTCTGAAAATCAGAGCAATGTTATTTAAAAATAAGCAAAATTATACAATTTTTGAAAAAAACAAACTTTATGGGCTTTATAAATAGATCATCTACAAAACATTTATGCAAAGAAAAAATGAGTGTATAATGGCCCTTTAAGCTGAATAGGGAAATAAGATGAGAGTGCATGTAAGCTCGCTCCTTCCGCTGTCCCGGGACAGACATACTGATTTGGTGCTTAGAAGTCCTTTACAATGGGATGTGGCTACTGAGAAACTTTTGAGGTAAAATATCTTTCTTTTTTACATAGAGATGTTAAGGTGATATTTTCTAGTCAGCTTTTTACAGCTATACTGCATCACTTTCAAGTATTTAAACATTTGGGTATTATGGCCCTTTAAGAGCAGTAAAGGTACGATTAGACAAAAGATAAGTCTATATATATCTATATAACTATATATATAACTATATATATATATATATATATATATATATATACACACACAATAAAATCATGTTAATGTTTACATTAACAGTAATTAAATAAAATATTGTATTATATATATATATATATATATATATATATAAAAGTTTTATTTTTTTAAAGTTTGATTTAAACTTAACTCTGGGGACATGAAAGTCGAAATTAAACTTTCATCATTCAGATTGAGCATACCATTTTAAAGAACTTTCCAAATTGATACTATTATCAAGTAAAGTTCTCTTGGTATCCTTTGTTTAAAAAAAATATCTAGATATGCTCAGGACTTCTAGCTGGTGATTTGTGGCTTCCCACAAGGAGCGGGGCTACTGCAGGTGCAGTGGCACCAGGACCAAAGTGCTGGGGGGACCTTTGCAGCAAATGTGTCCCCTCAATTGTCAAAGCAGCTCTTGTGCTACACTGTATGTTCTTGACCAATTGCACAATATCCAGCAGGCAGTGTGACTAACAGATGAGCGCAGCAAGCAATGAGCACACAGGGCAAGTGGAACTGTAAGACATCACACCCCATCGTTTTAGAGAAGGCTAAGGGCTAGATTTATTAACGCCCTACGGCTGCAAGTTCTCACAAGAACTTGCTCGCCGTCATCTATCAAGCAGCGGTCACCAGACCGCTGCTGCTTTCCTAGCCTCTTCGCCACCTCTAATGTGGCGAAATTCAATCTCCTCGGTCTAGTCAGACCGAGGAGATTGACAGCTCCTGCCCGCGCGTGATTGGCTGTGCACTGGCAGGGGGCGGGATTGCACGTGAGCGCAAAATTGCGCTCGTGTGCAATCCTGAATACCTGCGGGTATTTTCGCCCCGCCACAGGCGAGCTGAGGCGTACAGGGGCGCGTATACGCACCCCTGTACGCCTCAGCTTTAATAAATCTAGCCCTAAGCCTGCTCTGGTTAGCTGTTAGAACCCCTGGCCCTTTATGACACAAGACACAGGCTGATTAGGTTGAAGAAGACTCTATAACGTTTATGTTGAAGAAGACTGATCAGTTACATCTGTTCAGCAACAAGTAAGAGCAGGGAAACTTGCAAGCAACAAGCTCACAACCGTCTTTAACACAGGGCAAAAGGGGCAGCTGCCCTGGGCCCAGTCTCTGTTGAGGGGCCCAAGAGTCCTAAAAAAAAAAAAAAAATTTTTTTTTTTTTTTTTATGGTTCATACCAGACTGCTGATGTGACATGGGGAACACACACATTCAGTCCTAATACTGTCACAGTCAAAAGTACTCTGCTTATATATAACTGTGCCAGACCGTGCCGGTGTCATGTGACATGCCAAGCTAGTGCCATGTGCTGTTTTAGATGTGCACTGTGCAGCACTTAATGCAAAGCCCTAACTCGGCATCCAGCCATTTCCCACTGCATCAGAAAAGGTCCTACTGGGGTTACCACTGTTACCAGGTAACTGCTCTGGTGGTGGGGATTGTTTCTGGGTAGGGCTGACTGTGGGCGCATGCAGCAGAAAGCTGGAGCGGCAGGCACATGAGGATTTGAGCATCTGTGCAGCTGCATACACTGCTCTCTTCAGTCTTGAGGCTGTATGACTCATCTCACACTGTATCCATGCAGCCTTGGACAGACAGCATCCAGTCTACTGGTCCCCTTAGCCCTGCTCTTTCTGCTGTGGCCCTAAGATCAACTAACTGAAGTTTGTTAGGGGAATAGTGCTTTGTAGAAAGGTGTCAGTGGGAAGAATAAGTGAGTGCACACACGCCCCTCCCCATGCAGCATTGTCTAGTTCAGGGTGAGAGGGAACTTGTTCCTAGCAAAGAAGCGACATGTGCTGGTGTGGCTGATGTATAGCGTCATGCTGATACTTCACACATTAATGTAAGGTTTATTTTTATAGTTTTTATTTTCTCTCTGTCTCAGATTTTACAGCTTCCCATAGTAGTTCTGCTGTTCCAGTCAGTAAACTTATATTTGTCTGCACCTCCATGCTTCCTCCTTTACCTTGCTTTGCTCCTGTTGGCTGCCCTAAATCTCTTTAACCAGCTAACCTCACACCAGAATCACATTCAAAAGAATATTAAATGAATCCACAGTGGATGAATTTATATATTTATTTACTTATTAGTACTGCTTAGGTCCAGTTTCACATATTGCATTTTTTTTTTTAAATGATTAGCCCAGCAGTGGATGATCCACCGCAGGGCTAATAATAATAAAAAAATTGATTTAGTTGTTTTTTGGGATGTTGGGGTGGAGAGCAAAATTGCATGGGGTGGGGGGGGAGGCCAAGAAAATTTTTGCCCAGGGTCCAATCAATATTAAAGACGGCCCTGAACAAGCTATTGCCAGGTAAGAATCATGTAGTACCCTTTATAGTTTATGTATTATTTTCTAATATTCTTTTTAAATCATAGTATGTTGTTTTTATATTTATTGTTAAATGTTCTTTTTTTTATTTATACTTACTATTGCTTACCTCTGAGCAACCCCCACGAGGACAACCACAAAATGCCTTGCACCAGGGCCCTCTGTTCATTAGGTCTGCAATTGCTTCCCACATATGTATTAACTCATTAGCTGCTCTGGAGCTCGCAATAACTATATGTGTAAAGTCCATTGCAGGGGCATATATATATGTGTATATATATATATACAGTATATATATATATATATATATATATATATATATATATATAGCTGTATGAAATCTACTTTGCAATAATAAAATGTTCTAACACATTTTGTACTTGTATTTACTTTTAATGGAATGAAAGGTCAAAATTGAAATATTCATAGGGGCTTTTCAATTTTAAATAGAAGCAGTTTTGTAATATACTTCCATTAGCAAGAATGCTTCCAGTAAAAAGTTGTTATTGTGTTTCAGTGGCATATGCACATATGCTGTGAAGGATCAGTCACCAGTATTTAAACAATACACCTCATCAGAGAGTCAGTAATAGCTTGTATAATGCAAATTACGTCTCCACGGGCACAATACACACCATCGCCTGCTTCAGTACTGGTGCAGGGGCCCACAAAGCAGATTTGCGTTAACCGCTGACAAACAGTACACAATAACTTTTACTAGATGCATTTTTGCTAATGGAAGTATATTGCAAAAAATATTTTATTTAAAATTGCATTGCATCCATGCACATTTCAATTTGACCTTTCTATCGCTTTAACCCCTTAACTGCCGAGCCATTTCCATTCCATGTGCTGAGAGCTGTTCTAAAGTTGCTGCACATATTTAATCCCCAATGTAAACTATTTTCAGTGATAAACCCACACATATTATATATTGTTTTTAGTTTTCAGCAGGCCCAACAGATTCTAACTATACCATTATATCTGTCCTCAGTTCCTCTATTTGTCATTTCCTCTATTTGTCATCCCCTTAGCATGTAAGCATAGGAGCCCAGCTGTTCTGTAGATCGACTTCACGAGAGATGATTTACAGCAGTGCAACTCTTGGTAAGGCCCTTTACCCATTTGTCCAAAATAAATGCTACCTTGCATATTAAACCTATGTTTATATCACTGCGAAAACTGTTAGCGCTCTACAAATAACTGATAATAATCATAATATATCATAGCATGTGTGGTAAAAATGCATGTTTTTGTTAAAATTCTAATAAATTAGGTTGAAAATAAAAGTGTGTGTGTTGTTTTCCCTAAACTATACAGGCAAAATTAGGGTGTTTTGGTATAGTTATATAACTTTGATGTACACATAGGCCATGAACCTCTTCCCAAATAAATTCACATTTATCCACACCATGTAATCATTACCACAGTTGTCATAAATTAGGGCCTTTTGGTATATTTATGTAGCTTTGATTTCCCATGAGCCTCTGCCCAAATAAACACACATTTATTCATGTCACGTGATCACTATTACACAGGGATCACCTGGCTATTAAAACTTATATAGGGGCTTAATTTAAAGGGTGGCTTATGGGCTTAAAATAAAATACATGGTGGTCTCTAGGCCTTCTTGATCAAATGTTACAGGCACTTAGAGACCTGCTTCTTACAAAATATGTATTTTTTGTGTATTTAAAAAAAAAAAATGTTTTACACACCTTTTCAACAGTGTGCCTTGGGTGTTTGTAGAAGTGAGGAGAGCTAAGGTTTTATATGTACCCCCTCCCCCCATCCACTAAGGTTGCCACCCATGTTTTCCTGAACACTTATGAGTTACACATGCTGTAGGGTGTGCAGAGGGGAACATGAATTGCACCTTTGGACAACACACAAATAGTGATCCTGGACAGCACTATTGATGTTCCTTCCTGCATACTCTGCAGCATGTGTAACTCATAAGTGCACAGGAAAACATGTCCGAGTTGGCAACCCAACCATCCACTCTTCTCCTATTTACTGTCCCTGCTACTTAAATTCCCAGAATCCCACAACTGAGGCCTAACCCGAACCCACCTCGTAAGCCCCCTAAGACCACCAGGGGGAGCTGTGATCAGCTCCAAACCCCCCTCCTCCACCATGGTTGTCATCCCAACTTATCGTAAATTATCTTAAATAATTATATGTGTGCATGCATGATTTGCATATGTAGTGTGTGTATTTGTGTGTATAGTGTAGTGGTGGTGTGGTGTGTGTAAGTAGTGTTTGTGCAGTGTAGCTTTGTGCGCAACTGTTTACTTTCAACTTGTAATATGTACGTTAGTTCAGTCGCAATTTTGCTAACGTTGGCGTGCCACTTGCTAGCTTTATGTGTGGTATGTGTGTATATAGTTTTTGGGTGGCGGATACATGCAGTGTGTATGTGCAGAGTGCAGTGTATCTTTGTGTGTTTGTATTTGTTTACTATGTGTGGTATGCGTATGCAGTGTAGTGTGTGTAGAGTTTGTGTGAAATGTTGGATGGTGTGTGCAGTGTGTAGGCAGTGGTTGTGGAGTATGTGTAGAGTTTGTGTGTTTGTGTGTATATGTGCGTGAAATGTTGAGTGTATTTGGTGTGTTTGTAATTAAATTGTGTGTAGTATTTGTGTAGCTTGATTGTGGTGTTTGACTTCCACAAACAATCCAAGATACTAGCAGGATTTAAAGAGACATGGAACTCAAACTTAAACCTTCAAACACACCTAGAAGGGCTCAGGAACGGCAAAGCACTACTGGGAGCTAGCTGGTGATTGATGACTATAGACATTTTCTTCTTGTCATTGTCTCATCAGATGTGTTCAGCTAGGTCCCCGCAGCACATTATTGCTCTGAAACTTACATTAACAGGGGCATAGTTTAAATTGGATCTAGATTTCTAGAATCTCATGTGTACAATCAAGAGCTTAAATGGACACAATACTGTATCCCCCCCCCCCCCCATGTATCCCAAATTACTTGTTATACCTACTGCAGAGTATTAAAAGAACATGCAATGTTAAATAACTTTATTTACTTCTACTATCTAATTTGCTTCATTAACTTGGTATTCTTTGTTGAAAAGCATATCTAGATAGGCCCAGGAACTTGGAGCTAGCTGCTGATTGGTAGCTGAACTTGTATACTTTCATAGGGTTACAAATGTGTTCAGCTGGCTGCCAGAAATGTATTGCTGCCTCTTCAATAAATAAGGGTATTGAAAATAATCACCCCCCCCTTGAAAATAATCACATTTTGTTGCTTTGCAGCCTGAAATAAAGACAGACACATTTTTTGTTTATCCAGATGTAATTATTCAGTACAACTTATAACATCCAAGTGAAAGATATAACACCAACATGTCATGAACAAATAAAGGCAACATAGATTTTCTGTGTAAGAAACGCAAACACCGGAGGGCGCCTCCTATTGTGCTACAGTATGGGTAATCAGCCTACAGCGTATTAGAAGTCAGAATACTCACAAGTAAGGCAGCACCAATGTGTTGAGTAACGCAGGCTGGGATATCACAGTGCCCCAGCTCACTGATCCAAATGATAGGGCCGGTATCGCTCCAAACATCCCTTCAGACTCAGGTAAGCCTGAGGAAACAGCGGGTTCAACAAGAAACGTGTCACTATTGGCTTAAGGGGACTTTTAACCCATGGTTTTAAAACAACTGTTTTTAAATTGTTTTAATAAAACCTTTTTACTACCACAAGCACGAGTCTGAGTCCTATCGTTTGGATCAGTTAGCTGGGGCACTGTGATATCCCAGCCTGCGTTTCTCAGCACATTGGTTCTGCCTTACTTGTTAGAATTCTGACTTCTAATACGTTGTTGGCTGGTTACCCATACTGTAGCACACTAGGAGGCGCCCTCCAGTGTTTGTGTTTCTTACACAAAAAAATCTATGTTCCAAAGAAGTTAAAAGGAGGAGAGCAGCCCCGCTAATCTAAGATTCCCAAAGAGAGGGGTATTCCATATGAAGAAGATTGAATATTGAACTACGATTTGGTATCGGTGTCACAAATAGACACTACTTTTTTCTCACAATATATTTTTAAGGACGTACTTAGTTTGGACATTGTCTATAGATATATATAAATATATGCATTGTAGATATATGCTATTTAGTTGATCAATTGTTTTGTATATGCTGTTGTACTTTTCGTGTTGCATATATCACACGTAATGATATATATTTTATGACTATAAGTGGATTTGTAGAAGTATAAATATAAACACAATTAGTAGCGTCCCCTGGATATCAATATAACAGATTGTTTGAAGATAGGATTTAAAAATAAAGGCAATTCAAAAACTAATGCACAAAAGTGCATTTATATTACAGATTGAATGTAAATGTGATTGCTCGAAGGCAATTGCATTTTACGCTCAAACTTTTTATGCACAAAACAAGCAAATAAAAAAGCATTTCCACTACACTATCCATCCCCTATACTATTAACCACTAAACTGACACACACCCCTATCGCAAATTATTCCACTACACTATTAAACTCTAAAACCGCTACACACCCCATCACAGACTACACCCTAAACTATTAACGCCCTAACCGCTATAACTCCATTGCAAGCTACCCTTAACTTATTAACCCCCTAACCGCCAATCCCCATCACAAACTACGGCCTAACCTATTAACCCCCTAACTGCCACATCCCCCATTGCAAACTACCTCTAACCTCCAATCCCCATTGCAAATTACCCCCTAACCTATTAACCCCCTGTCTGCCACACTCCATCACAAACTACCCCCTAACATATTAGTGCCCTAGCTGGCACAATCCCTATCGCAAACCACCCCCTAACCTATTAACCCCTTAACCGCAACAACCCCCATTGCTAAATACCTCCTAATCTCCTAACAGCTAACCCGATCCAGAAGCAGGAAGACGCAGATCCAGTAGTGGCTTATTTGCGGCATGAGGGCCGCCATCTTGCCGCCACGCAGGCTAAGCTGAATCACTTTCAGAACTGACCCGACTGCAATCCACAGATCCCCATGTGCCTACACTCTAACTCATATTCAATGAATGCATAACCAGCACTTTTGTACATTTAAAATGGAGCGCATCATTCTCCTTCTGAACGATATGTCCATTCGCTTAGATCGACACCATGCGACTTGCAGAGACGTGCTGTGGCCTAAAAACAGCTTACCTTTGGATACCTCTCCTATCGAGGCTTTGCACGCTTTTCAACACACAGAATGGATAGAGCCTGAACCTGACGAAGCTCACATAGTCCCGTATATAAAGAACATTGAAATATAAATATTTACAGTATATACACAGTTAAACACTTTATTAAATATTAATGAATAAATTATTTTTAATGTTTTGAGGTATTTGATTTCATGTGTTTATATGTGTGTGTATATATACAATTTCCATGATTTTCATTTATAAATAATTGGGTGTTTAGATCAGCAATTTCATTTTGGTCTATCAAATAACTGAAGGACACCGTAATATTTCAGTAGTGAAATGAGGGTTATTGGATTAACAGAAAATGTGCAATATGCATCAAAACGAAATTAGACAGGTGCATAAATTTGGGCACCCTTGTCATTTTGTTGATTTGAATACCTGTAACTACCTAGCACTGATTAATTGGAACAAACAATTGGTTTGGTGAGCCCATTAAGCCTTGAACTTCATAGACAGGTGCATCCAATCATGAGAAAAGGTATTTAAGGTGGCCAATTGCAAGTTGTTGTTCTCTTTGACTCTCCTCTGAAGAGTGGCAACACGGGGGACTCAAAACAACTCTCAAATGACCTGAAAATAAAGATTGTTCAACATTATGGTTTAGGGGAAGGCTACAAAAAGCTATCACAGAGATTTAAGCTGTCAGTGTCCACTTTGAGTAACATAGTGAGGAAATGGAAGCCCACAGGCACAGTTCTTATTAAGGCCAGAAGTAAAATATTGGAGAGGCAAAGGATGGTGAGAACGGTCAAAAACAGCCCACAGACCACCTCCAAAGACCTACAACATCATCTTCCTGCAGATAGTGTCACTGTGCAACTGTATATACTGTATGTATACATACACACACATTTAGAAATGTATATGTATGTATATACTGTATATGTTAGAGCCTTTTTTTCTTAAACACCTTATACCATAAAACTTTAAGCCCTTATAACTTTTTATAATTTTTTCTAAATTAATTTTTATCAGATAGTGTTTATATGAGTGTAACTGTACTTTTAAATGTTTTAACTCCCTTTATGCAAGTTCTTCAGTTGCATACTCAAAGAGCGCAAGTCTTTACTTACAGTTCCAGGGGAGATTTTAAAGGGCAGCTATGGAAGTACTATGTGGATCATTATACAGATTGCCTAAGGCGCCTGAAATTGTTAGACGGGAGTCCGGACTATTACAGTCTAGCAGATGTAAAGCCCTTGAAAGAGGTACACCTTTAAGAAGTGACGTTATAACCTGTATCTTGATATGATGATTTCTGTTAGTATATGAGGCTTTAAAACATATGTTTACAGAAGGTGATAAATTCATGGTATTGCTGAGATCAGAGGTACATGATGTGGCTCCGGCGGCAGCTGGGTATATGAAGTGGTTATCCTTTCAAGGACTGCAGGAACAGGTTGCATGGTATGCATCGAATCATTTGAGACAACCTCCTCTTAAAAGCAGTGTAGGAATAGACATTAGCTGCACAAGTTTTGTTGATTTGAATACCTGTAACTACCTAGCACTGATTAATTGGAACAAACAATTGGTTTGGTGAGCCCATTAAGCCTTGAACTTCATAGACAGGTGCATCCAATCATGAGAAAAGGTATTTAAGGTGGCCAATTGCAAGTTGTTGTTCTCTTTGACTCTCCTCTGACGAGTGGCAACACGGGGGACTCAAAACAACTCTCAAATGACCTGAAAATAAAGATTGTTCAACATTATGGTTTAGGGGAAGGCTACAAAAAGCTATCACAGAGATTTAAGCTGTCAGTGTCCACTGTGAGTAACATAGTGAGGAAATGGAAGCCCACAGGCACAGTTCTTGTTAAGGCCAGAAGTAAAATATTGGAGAGGCAAAGGATGGTGAGAACGGTCAAAAACAGCCCACAGACCACCTCCAAAGACCTACAACATCATCTTCCTGCAGATAGTGTCACTGTGCATCGTTTAACAATTCAGCATATAGGAGAGTGATGCGGAAGAAGCCTTTTCTGCACACACGCCACAAACAGAGTCACTTGAGGTATGCAAACGCACATTTGGACAAGCCAGCTTCTTTTTGGATGATGGTGCTGTGGACTGATGAAACAAAGATTGAGTTATTTGGTCATAACAAGAGGCGTTATTCATGGCGGCAAAAGAACACAGCGTTCCAAGACAAGCACTTGCTAGCCACAGTAAAATTTGGTGGATGTTTCCTTCATGCTGTGGGGCTGTGTGGCCAGTGCCAGTACTGGGAATCTTGTTAAAGTTGAGGGTCGCATGGATTTCACTCAATAACAGCAGATACTTGAGAATAATGTTGAGGAATCAGTCACAAAGTTGAAGTTACGCCGGAGCTGGATATTTCAACAACGACCCAAAACACTGCTCAAAATCTACTCTGACATTTATGCAGCGGAACAAGTACAATGTTCTGGAATGGCAATCCCAGTCCCCAGACCTGAATATCATTGAAAATCTGTGGGGTGATTTGAAGCGGGCTGCCCATGCACTGCAACCATCAAACCTAACTGAACTGGAGATGTTTTGCAAGGAGGAATGGTCCAAAATTCCTTCATCCAGAATCCAAACACTCATTACAGGCTATAGGAAGCGTCTAGAGGCTGTTATTTCTGCTAAAGGAGGCTCTATGAAATATTATTGCAATATTTCTGTTGGAGTGCCCAAATTTATGCACCAGTCTAATTTTGTTTTGATGCATATTGCACATTTTTTGTTAATCCAATAAACCTCATTTCACTACTGAAATATTAGTGTGTCCTTCAGTTATTTGATAGATCAAAATGAAATTGCTGATCCAGACACCCAATTATTTATAAATGAAAATCAAGGAAATTGTCAGGGGTGTCTAAACTTTTGCATACAACTGTATATACTGTATGTATACATACACACACATTTAGAAATGTATATGTATGTATATACTGTATATGTTAGAGCCTTTTTTTCTTAAACACCTTATACCATAAAACTTTAAGCCCTTATAACTTTTTATAATTTTTTCTAAATTAATTTTTATCAGATAGTGTTTATATGAGTGTAACTGTACTTTTAAATGTTTTAACTCCCTTTATGTAAGTTCTTCAGTTGCATACTCAAAGAGCGCAAGTCTTTACTTACAGTTCCAGGGGAGATTTTAAAGGGCAGCTATGGAAGTACTATGTGGATCATTATACAGATTGCCTAAGGCGCCTGAAATTGTTAGACGGGAGTCCGGACTATTACAGTCTAGCAGATGTAAAGCCCTTGAAAGAGGTACACCTTTAAGAAGTGACGTTATAACCTGTATCTTGATATGATGATTTCTGTTAGTATATGAGGCTTTAAAACATATGTTTACAGAAGGTGATAAATTCATGGTATTGCTGAGATCAGAGGTACATGATGTGGCTCCGGCAGCAGCTGGGTATATGAAGTGGTTATCCTTTCAAGGACTGCAAGAACAGGTTGCATGGTATGCATCGAATCATTTGAGACAACCTCCTCTTAAAAACAGTGTAGGAATAGACATTAGCTGCACAAGTTTGGCATAGCATAGTATACCAACTACCATCTTTGCAAAGATATACTGTTATATTTTAAAAAGGCAGAGATTGCCATGACATATCTACAGGACTAGACATGCTAGCTCTATCACAGATAAAGTGACAAGGAGAATGGTGGAGACTCATGTAGCTGAAAGCAAAGGCAGGGTTCAGGGTAGACATATTAGGATTATTGTCGGAAACAAATTAAAGGTCAGGCACAATTTCTCAGGTCCATTGGTAAGAGACAGGCAAGTGGTCAGACCAAGCAGCACAAGAACAGAGCAAGTGAAAAGAATAAGCTGACATTTGAGAATTATATCATTTAGTCATTGAGGTAAAAAAAGCACCACACGCCATCTATAAGTTTGCACCTGTCAAAAGACCAAAAGAAAGTGGAATACCATCTGACATAGTTGCGTATACATTAGGGATGGGCGAATTTTTCTAAAAATTTAAATCGAATTTTGATACATTCGTTCGTTCGAATCGAATTTCGAATGTTTATATAACAAGCTAACATTCTATTTTTGAATTTTCGTTTTCAAATTTTTAAATTAAATTTGAAAATATTCGCTCGAATAATAGAATGTTTTGCTATGTATTCATTCAATTTAAAAATGTAATATTCAAATTTGAATGTGACATTCGAATTTGAATGTAACATTTGAATTCGAAATAGTATTTCCTTTTGTTGCTGACTCCTTTCTGTTCCGGGTCCTTCTATTGGTTTACCCCTGAACTGCTATACTGCTGGATTGTCTTCCTGTTGCCAAGGACTACCCTGCCAACTGTGAGCACTGCTTACCTCATTTTACAAACTCTCTCTGCTCTGGGATATTTCCTATCATTCCACTTGACGTCAAGTTTGGTCTGATAGAGGAATATCCAACGAGCATTACAACAACTGTGTTTGATAAATGTAATATTCGAATTTGAATGCTACATTCAAATTTGAATGTAACATTCTAATTCAAAATAGTATTTCTAATCTACAACTGTGTTGAATAAATATAACATTCAAATTCAAAATAGTATTTTCTAGTCTAATACTGTGTTTTATAAATGTAATATTTGAATTAGAATATTACGAATGTGACATTCAAATTCGAATGTGACATTCAAATTCGAATGTGACATTCAAATTTGAAATAGTATTTCTAGTCTAATACTGTTTTATAAATGTACTATTCAAATTTGAATGTGACATTCGAATTTGAATGTCATATTCAAATTCAAAATAGTATTTCTCTTGTTAAGTGTGTTCAGTCCACGGGTCATCCATTACTTATGGGATATATTCTCCTTCCCAACAGGAAGTTGCAAGAGGATCACCCAAGCAGAGCTGCTATATAGCTCCTCCCCTCACATGTCATATCCAGTCATTCTCTTGCAACCCTCAACAAAGAAGGAGGTCGCGAGAGGAGCTGGAGTTTTTACTTAATTATTCTTCAATCAAAAGTTTGTTATTTTAAATGGCACCGGAGTGTGCTGTTTTTCTATCTCAGGCAGTATTTGGAAGAAGAAACTGCCTGCGTTTTCTATGATCTTAGCAGGCGTAACTAAGATCGACTGGCTGTTCTCGACATTCTGAGGAGTGGGGTAACTTCAGAAAATGGGAATAGCATGCGGGGTCTCCCGCAAATGAGGTATGTGCAGTACAATATTTTCTGGGAATGGAATTGACTAAGAAAACACTGCTGTTACCCGTATGATGTAAGTACAGCCTTAAATGCAGTAGTAGTGACTGGTATCAGGCTGATAAATGTATGCACAGTAGAGTTATTTTCTAGGGACTAGAATTTGACTGAAAAAATACTGTTAATACTGATATAATGTGTGAGCCTTAACTGCAGTAGAAGCGACTGGTAGCAGGCTTAGTAATAACTTTACACAGCATCTGAAATGTTGTTTTTTAAAACGTTTACTGGCATGTTAATCGTTTTGTGAGGTACTTTGGTGATAAATCTTTTTGGGCATGATTTTTTCCACACGGCTAACGTATATTTCTGCATAGAAACCGTTATATCAGGTCTCCCACTGTTGTAATAGAGTGGGAGGGACCTTTTTTAGCGCCTTGTTGCGCAGTTAAAATTCTAGCACAGTCTTCCTGCTTCTTCCTCTTTGATCCAGGACGTCTCCAGAGAGGTCAGGGATCTTCAAAATTCGTTTTTGAGGGAGGTAATCAGTCACAGCAGACCTGTGACAGTGTGTTTGACTGTGATAAAAGCGTTAAATCTTAATTTGATATCAGTTTTTTGGGTACTGAGGGGTTAATCATCCTTTTGCTAATGGGTGCAATCCTCTGCTAATTAATACATTTAAAGAATTGTTGACTATAACTGAGCTAGTTCTTTGTTATTCAATTGTGTTTTTTAAAATAAGTGCTGCAGCGTTTTTTATATTGCTTGTAAACTTATTGAAGTAATTTCCAAGCTTGCTAGCTTCATTGCTAGTCTGTTTAAACATGTCTGATACAGAGGAATCTGCTTGTTCATTATGTTTAAAAGCCGATGTGGAGCCCAATAGAAATATGTGTACCAATTGTATTGATATTACTTTGAATAAAAGTCAATCTGTACCAATAAAGAAATTATCACCAGACAACGAAGGGGAAGTTATGCCGTCTAACTCTCCTCACGTGTCAGTACCTTCATCTCCCGCTCGGGAGGTGCGTAAGATTGAGGCGCCAAGTACATCAAGGCCCTTACAAATCACTTTACATGATATGGCTAATGTTATGAAAGAAGTATTATACAATATGCCCGAGTTAAGAGGCAAGCGCGACAGCTCTGGGTTAAGGACAGAGCGCGCCGATGACACGAGAGCCATGTCTGATACTGCGTCACAATTTGCAGAACATGAGGACGGAGAGCTTCATTCTGTGGGTGACGGTTCTGATTCGGGGACACCGGATTCAGAAATTTCAAATTTTAAATTTAAACTTGAGAACCTCCGCGTGTTGCTAGGGGAGGTGTTAGCGGCTCTGAATGATTGTGACACGGTTGCAATCCCAGAGAAATTATGTAGGCTGGATAAATACTATGCGGTACCGGTGTGTACTGACGTTTTTCCTATACCAAAGAGGCTTACAGAGATTATTAGCAAGGAGTGGGATAGACCCGGTGTGCCCTTTTCCACTCCTCCGATATTTAGAAAAATGTTCCCTATAGACGCCACCACACGAGACTTATGGCAGACGGTCCCTAAGGTGGAGGGAGCAGTTTCTACTTTAGCCAAGCGTACCACTATCCCGGTGGAGGATAGCTGTGCTTTCTCAGATCCAATGGATAAAAAATTAGAGGGTTACCTTAAGAAAATGTTTATTCAACAAGGTTTTATATTGCAGCCTCTTGCATGCATTGCGCCTGTCACTGCTGCAGCGGCATTCTGGTTTGAGTCTCTGGAAGAGGTGATTCGCACAGCACCATTGGATGAATCTTTGAGCAAGATTAGAACCCTTAAGCTGGCTAATGCGTTTGTTTCGGATGCCGTAGTGCATTTAACCAAACTTACGGCTAAGAATTCTGGATTCGCCATACAGGCGCGCAGAGCGCTATGGCTTAAATCCTGGTCAGCAGATGTAACTTCTAAGTCTAAACTACTAAACATTCCTTTCAAAGGGCAGACCTTATTCGGGCCCGGCTTGAAGGAAATTATTGCTGACATTACTGGAGGTAAGGGCCACACCCTTCCTCAGGACAGGGCCAAATCAAAGGCCAAACAGTCTAATTTTCGCGCCTTTCGTAATTTCAAGGCAGGAGCAGCATCAACTTCCTCCGCTCCAAAACAGGAAGGAACTACTGCTCGTTACAGACAGGGTTGGAAAGGCAACCAGTCATGGAACAAGGGCAAGCAGGCCAGAAAGCCTACTTCCGTCCCTAAGACAGCATGAAGACAGGGCCCCCTTTCCGGAGACGGATCTAGTGGGGGGCAGACTTTCTCTCTTCGCCCAGGCTTGGGCAAGAGATGTACAGGATCCCTGGACGTTGGAGATTATATCTCAGGGATACCTTCTGGATTTCAAAACTTCTCCACAAGGGAGTTTTCATCTGTCAAGGTTATCAACAAACCTAGTAAAGAAAGAGGCATTTCTACAATGTGTACAAGACCTCTTAGTGATGGGAGTGATCCACCCAGTTCCGCGAACGGAACAGGGGCAAGGGTTTTATTCAAATCTGTTTGTAGTTCCCAAGAAAGAGGGAACTTTCAGACCAATCTTAGACTTAAAGATCTTAAACAAATTACTAAGGGTTCCGTCGTTCAAGATGGAAACCATTCGGACCATCCTACCCATGATCCAAGAGGGTCAATATATGACCACAGTGGACTTAAAGGATGTCTATCTTCACATACCGATTCACAAAGATCATTATTGGTACCTAAGGTTTGCCTTTCTAGACAGGCATTACCAGTTTGTAGCTCTTCCCTTCGGGTTAGCTACGGCCCCGAGAATTTTTACAAAGGTTCTGGGCTCACTTTTGGCGGTACTAAGACCACGAGGCATAGCGGTGGCTCCGTACCTAGACGACATTCTGATACAAGCGTCAAGTTTTCAAAATGCAAAGTCTCATACAGAGATAGTTCTAGCATTTCTGAGGTCGCATGGGTGGAAAGTGAACGTAGAGAAGAGTTCTCTGTTGCCACTCACAAGGGTCCCTTTTCTAGGGACTCTTATAGATTCTGTAGAGATGAAGATTTACCTGACGGAGTACAGGTTATCAAAGATTCTCAATGCTTGCCGTTTCCTTCACTCCATTCCAAGCCCATCAGTAGCTCAGTGCATGGAAGTAATCGGCTTAATGGTCGCGGCAATGGACATAGTGCCATTTGCGCGCCTACATCTCAGACCGCTGCAACTATGCATGCTAAGTCAATGGAACGGGGATTACTCAGTTCTGTCCCCTTTGCTAAATCTGGACCAGGAGACCAGAGATTTTCTTCTCTGGTGGTTGTCACTGGTTCATCTGTCCAAAGGAATGACTTTTCGCAGACCAGATTGGACGATTGTAACAACAGATGCCAGCCTACTAGGCTGGGGAGCAGTCTGGAACTCCATGAAGGCTCAGGGATCGTGGACTCAGGAGGAGAGACTCCTCCCGATAAACATTCTAGAATTAAGAGCAATATTCAATGCTCTTCTAACTTGGCCTCAGTTAGCAACACTGAGGTTCATCAGATTTCAGTCGGACAACATCACGACTGTGGCTTACATCAATCATCAAGGGGGAACCAGGAGTTCCCTAGCGATGTTGGAAGTCTCGAAGATAATTCACTGGGCAGAGTCTCACTCTTGCCACCTGTCAGCGATCTACATCCCAGGTGTGGAGAACTGGGAGGCGGATTTTCTAAGTCGACAGACCTTTCATCCGGGGGAGTGGGAACTTCACCCGGAGGTATTTGCTCAACTGATTCGTCATTGGGGCAAACCGGATCTGGATCTCATGGCATCTTGCCAGAACGCCAAGCTTCCTTGTTACGGATCCAGGTCCAGGGACCCGGGTGCGGTGCTGGTAGATGCACTAGCAGCCCCTTGGGTTTTCAACATAGCTTATGTGTTTCCACCTTTTCCGTTGCTACCTCGACTGATTGCCAGGATCAAACAGGAGAGAGCATCAGTGATTCTGATAGCGCCTGCGTGGCCACGCAGGACCTGGTATGCAGACCTAGTGGACATGTCGTCCTGTCCACCATGGTCTCTACCCCTGAGGCAGGACCTTCTAATCCAGGGTCCTTTCAACCATCCAAACCTAATTTCTCTGAGTCTGACTGCTTGGAAATTGAACGATTGATTCTATCAAAGCGTGGGTTTTCGGATTTGGTTATTGATACATTAATACAGGCTCGGAAACCTGTTACCAGAAAAATTTACCACAAGATATGGCGTAAATATTTATATTGGTGTGAATCCAAGAGTTACTCATGGAGTAAGGTTAGGATTCCTAGGATATTGTCTTTTCTACAAGAGGGTTTAGAAAAGGGCTTATCCGCTAGTTCGCTAAAGGGACAGATTTCTGCTCTGTCTATTCTTTTACACAAGCGTCTGGCAGAGAATCCAGACGTCCAGGCTTTTTGTCAGGCTTTGGCTAGGATTAAGCCTGTGTTTAAAACTGTTGCTCCTCCGTGGAGCTTAAACTTGGTTCTTAAAGTTCTTCAGGGTGTTCCGTTTGAACCCCTCCATTCCATTGATATTAAGCTTTTATCTTGGAAAGTTCTGTTTTTGATGGCTATTTCCTCGGCTCGAAGAGTCTCTGTGTTATCTGCCTTACATTGTGATTCTCCTTATCTGATCTTTCATTCAGACAAGGTAGTCCTGCGTACTAAACCTGGATTTTTACCTAAGGTTGTTTCTAACAGGAATATCAATCAAGAGATTGTTGTTCCATCGTTATGTCCTAATCCTTCTTCAAAGAAGGAACGTCTTTTGCATAATCTAGACGTGGTCCGTGCCCTGAAGTTCTACTTACAGGCAACTAAAGATTTTCGACAAACTTCTTCTCTGTTTGTCATTTACTCTGGACAGAGGAGAGGTCAAAAGGCTTCGGCTACCTCTCTCTCTTTTTGGCTTCGTAGCATAATACGCTTAGCCTATGAGACTGCTGGACAGCAGCCTCCTGAAAAAATTACAGCTCATTCCACTAGAGCTGTGGCTTCCTCCACCTGGGCCTTTAAGAATGAGGCCTCTGTTGAACAGATTTGCAATGCTGCAACTTGGTCTTCACTTCATACTTTTTCCAAATTTTACAAATTTGACACTTTTGCTTCTTCTGAGGCTGTTTTGGGGAGAAAGGTTCTACAGGCAGTGGTTCCTTCTGTTTAATGTTCCTGCCTTGTCCCTCCCATCATCCGTGTACTTTAGCTTTGGTATTGGTATCCCATAAGTAATGGATGACCCGTGGACTGAACACACTTAACAAGAGAAAACATAATTTATGGTTACCTGATAAATTTATTTCTCTTGTAGTGTGTTCAGTCCACGGCCCGCCCTGTCTTTTTGAGGCAGGTTCTAAATTTTAAATTATATCTCCAGTCACCACTGCACCCTATAGTTTCTCCTTTCTCGTTTTGTTTCGGTCGAATGACTGGATATGACATGTGAGGGGAGGAGCTATATAGCAGCTCTGCTTGGGTGATCCTCTTGCAACTTCCTGTTGGGAAGGAGAATATATCCCATAAGTAATGGATGACCCGTGGACTGAACACACTACAAGAGAAATAAATTTATCAGGTAAGCATAAATTATGTTTTCTAGTCTACAGCTGTGTTTTATAAATGTAATATTCGAATGTGACATTCGAAAACTGTAAATAACATTCGATAATAGAACTTTTAAAAATATTCGTTCTTATCAACATTCTATTATGTCAATCGAATTTCTACAAAAACATTCGTTCTAGCATTCGAATTTGAATATAAACACATTTGCCTATCCCTAGTATCCATGTTTCTGAAGACCACCACATGAGTAAGCTGGCTCCTTATTTCCATACTAATTATCCTTGTGGTTAATCCTTCATTTGGTATTTAATTTCCCAGACTTTTTTTTTAAGAAAACTAATTTCAACTGTATTGATAGCTTTTGCATTTTGCCTTCACTATTTGTTTTTCTACTGCATATTTCTCTCATATTTCTTTCATTCATGTTGTAAGATTTGAGCGCATTGTACATTTACTTTATTGGGAATATTACGAACACGTCTCTGTCTTCAGTATGTTTTCTTTACCAATAAAATTTGTTTCTCCAACCTATTTTAAAAGCTCTTTCTGTTGCTATCTTGCTTACTCACTGTACCAACTGGGATTACAGGAACACGGTTGGTACAGTGATTTACAGTGTTGTGTGAAAGAAGTGGTTCATTAGTTTCAATGGTAGAAATGGCGCTTTTTTACAAAATATGTTTTACAGTAAAATGTTTCAAAATACATTATTGTGACCGGTAAAAGGTGGGGCCAATTTTTTTATGCAATACATTAATATCCTGTACTGTTAATCTTGTTTGTAAACCAACACCATGCAAAATAAAAAATACACTTTTTTAACAATAAACAAAGTTTAAAAAAATGTATAATGAAAACCTTTACAGTGTAATGCATATAAACTACACCTCATAGACACTAGTACTGTTTACCCATAATGCCCCAGCTCAGTTGTATGGCTAATTCAACTACAAGTTCTTTTTGGAAGTGAAAATGTTAATTTCATATGTAAATTGACACAAACACTTTTATTGTAAGGGTTGTTAATGCTTATTAGTAATTTTCACTTGTTGCCTAATTACCTGAAGGTACTGGGGGGCTGTCAGTCAGTATTGGTTACAAATTACTAAATAACACCAAGATTACAAGTTGTGCGCTAAACCGTGTGCGTAAATAGCGCAACAAAAATTTGTGGTATCACACTCTCCATTGCGCTGCCATCACAAGTTACTGAAAAACCTTATTTTGTTGTGCGATACGGTGCGATAAGCTCCATAGCGGTATAGCCCCATATTTACTGCAAACCAAAAGTTTGTGTCAAAAAGTAATTATACAATAATGTAAGTTTGTAAAATAAAAATGAAATTGCAATGCCCTTTATTGCATATTATTGGTCACTGATGTAGTATGATTGAAAATTTCTATCCCACCGACCAATTTCATAACAATAGCTAGATAAGAAATTGCTTTTTTTTAAAAAAATAAATAAAAAAAATAAGGATTTAGTTTCCAGTAACTTTTTGTAACTGTCTGTATTCATTTTGATGTGATGACATATAAACAATATAAATATATATATATATATATATATATATATATATATATATATATATATATATATAAGTTCAGAGAGGAAAAGCTGGTTGTGCTAAACCTGTCATAGGTAGGGGAAATTGATCAGCCAGCATTGTCACTGGTGAGCCAATTAAAAGCAGGGTTAGGGTCTCCAGTGTCCCTCTTAGAGGGATGGATTGTGGCAAGTGAGGTGGGACAAGAATAAGAATCCCTATAAAGACAACTTCTATATGCCAGTGAAGTCCTCACAGATATAAGTGTATGTACAGTATGTGTAAGTGTATTTGGGAGTGAGTTTATATATATGTGTTTGTGCAAGTATATTTCTGTGTAAATGTATGTATGTGTAACATTGTGTGTATATAAATGTGTGATTGTATGTATGTGTAAAAGTGTATGTATATAAATGTGTGATTGTATGTATGTGTAAAAGTGTGTGTATATAAATGTGTGATTGTATGTATGTGTAAAAGTGTGTGTATATAAATGTGTGATTGTATGTATGTGTAAGAGTGTATAAATGTGTGATTGTATATATGTGTAAGAGTGTGTGTATATAAATGTGTGATTGTATGTATGTGTAAGAGTGTATAAATGTGTGATTGTATATATGTGTAAGAGTGTGTGTATATAAATGTGTGATTGTATGTATGTGTAAGAGTGTATAAATGTGTGATTGTATATATGTGTAAGAGTGTGTGTATATAAATGTGTGATTGTATGTATGTGTAAGAGTGTATAAATGTGTGATTGTATATATGTGTAAGAGTGTGTGTATATAAATGTGTGATTGTATGTATGTGTAAGAGTGTATAAATGTGTGATTGTATATATGTGTAAGAGTGTGTGTATATAAATGTGTGATTGTATGTATGTGTAAGAGTGTATAAATTTGTGATTGTATATATGTGTAAGAGTGTGTGTATATAAATGTGTGATTGTATGTATGTGTAGGTGTTTGTATGTGTTGGTACTTGTGTATGTATATGTACAGTATATGGGTCTAGTAAGAATTTTAATGGGACTTGTAGCATTTGAGCATATTTTTTTATTTTGCAAACCCTGTGTATGTGTGTGTATATATATATATATATATATGTATGTATATATATATATATATATATATATATATATATATATATATATATATATATATATATATATATATATATATATAGTTCAAATAAAGGCAGAGTGCAGAAAACGATGTTAAAAAATCCAAAATTGTATTGATTCCAGTATAAAATACCCACAACATCCATGGGTGACAGAAAAACAATCACTTGCTGTAAGTAAAACACCTGTCAACCTATTTAAGGCTGCAGGTTTAATCTCATTGGATAAAAGTTAAAATTGAGCAAGGTGTGTCAATGGTAATTAATACCAGTTTAAACATACATCTATTTGTGTCCATTTTAACAATGTTATCAGCAGGGCAAAAATTAAATGAGACATAGAACAAGTACTATACATTATATTAGATCTGGCACATGTATAAGAAAATGGTTACATATGCAAATGTATGATGTTGTATATAATAGAACATACAATACATAGTATACATACAACATATTATAATACATGATGTATATATTACGTTAATGACTGTGGCAACATGTGTTCATAATATCTCCATATGACATAAGTCACTCATCTAACATACATGTGTATGCACTTTCATACCTACTTATTTTGGTACATGATGTATATATTACATTAATTGCTGTGGCAACTTGTGTTCAAGATATCTCCATATGACATAGTCACTCATCTTTCATACATGTGTATGCACTTCTACACCCACATATATGTGTAAGCATATGCACACACATGCGTACACATATATGTACATAGGTACACACACACACACATATGTGTGGCTCATAAGTTACATAAACCTGAAGTGGGAGAGACTTTTGCTGTTCTCACTTGAAAGAAAGACCTGAGAGTGCTGTTATTTATATTGGAATTATTTAAAGCATCATAGCACCCAGGCAGACGACCTTTGGAGGGTATATCCTGTGATTTATGGACGGTATTACATTTTGGTATACACAGTGATACCCCCACTTCCAGACTGGTGACTACCCAGAAAAAAACTTTCTTCTTTTTTTGTATGCTATCATTGACTTAATATCACCTCTTAATATACTGGACACCTATGACATCAAGAGTGAATTGTAAAGCCATTTGAGCCAAGAAATACGTGTGTATTTGAACTACACTGCATAAACTGCATATTTAATATGGAACCTGTTTTTCCCCAAATAACAGCACTACCACCACCAGGAAACACAATAGTGCAAACGGAGGAAACCCCGGGAGAACATGCCTTGGTGGCACAGATAGGCACGGTGACCTACACGCAGGACGATGCAGCAAGGATACTATTCGCCCCAATCAACAGAAGTACCGGTGAGACCCCTATAAATTTATACCACAACCTATTAAAACTTAAAAAACGTGAAATAGATCTCATGTTACATGGTAGCTACCTATCTGAATACTACAGACTGAGCCACATACCTAGGGGATTCAGGGTTAAAAACATCCCCACTATAGGGCGTGATAACCCTGAGTTTAGAAGAAAGTGGTGCCATATCTTAAATAAGTGCTCCTTAGATTTGGTACTCCTAGTAATTGAAGAGGTCACAAACATACTAGTAAAGGTCAAGATAGAAATAACAACTTTTGAGGAGGCACACCACACTCACACTAGACCAGCAGGAAAACTGGCTACTCAAGTTGAACCAACAAATAGAAAAATATAAAACTGACCTAACAGTGTTCAAAAACAGAAAACTTGACTCTGTAAATGCAGACTACACTCATGGTAGGGTATAAAAATGGTTAACTAACACCACAGAAGGTAGAAATAGGAGAACCTATAGGCCCAGACGGGTACAATTTGCAACAATAGACACAAGTGGGGCTGAATCGTCCGAAACAGATACCAATACCTCACACACAACCCCTATGTCACCAGGAACATATACACCTCAAACAACATGTGGGGACACATATGTACACAGGGGACACTCCACCCCAGAACGCCATTTTTTAGGGGTGACCACCAGGTCACGGGGAGGAGGAGGAGACAGAGGCCACACATCAGGAGGGCGGGGAGGAAGATACAGGCCAGCACGCCGCAGCAGAATGAGGACATAGTAGTCAATCTTAGCGAACATACACTTACTACAGCAGAGAGACAAGTCCTCAACAAAGGCCTAACATTTGTGCCGAGTCATAGCACACCTGAACTAGAACTCAAAATAGATATGTATAAACACAATAGGGTTCTAAAAATTAAGGAATTCTTCCAAGACACCCCCACACGAGACACAGAAATGTCCTTATTAGATAAATGCAAAAAGGCAAGCACATTTGAACCGCACAGTAATAGTGCGTCAACCAAGACCTACATAAGACTCACTACACAAGACCTTGAATCAGAAAGGGTCAACAAAAAATGGACACATAACTTAACACAAGAGGAAAGACAAGCCATTAAAACTTTGCAGGATGATCACTCACTGGTCGTCCGCCCCGCTGATAAGGGCGGGGCAATTGTCCTTTTGAACTATTCAGACTATAGAGAGGACATCCTGCAACAGTTAGGTGATGTTGAAACATATACCACACTTACAAGAGACCCCATGGGTAAATATAAACAAGAGCTTGACCAAGTTTTAACACTTGGATTTCAGCAGGGATACCTCAATGAAAACTTATATGAATTTTGTACTACTAAATATTCAAAAGTCCCGATTTTGTATACTACGCCCAAAATCCACAAAACCATGGATAGACCACCAGGGCGACCAATTGTGTCAGCGGTACAATCCATGACGCAGCCAGTAGCACAACTACTTGACATATTGCTGCAACCAACAGTGAAAAAAATCACGTCTTATATCGCTGACACAAATGATCTCATACGTAAATTGAGGGATGTTGCTGTGGAGACTGGGGACATCCTGGTTACCCTGGATGTCAACAGTCTCTAAACCATCATCCCTCATGACAAAGGACTAACAGCAGTTAGGAACCACCTCATTGAAGACACAGAATATGAGGGACCCCCAATTGAATACCTCATGACACTCATGCAATTTTGTCTCACACACAACTATTTTCGCTTTGAGACTCAGTACTACCTGCAGACATCGGGCACGGCGATGGGGTCAAATATGGCCCCATCGTACGCCAACATATACATGTCTGACTTTGAAAAGACATTCCTGTGGAACAAGGATATAACATCTATAATATTCTATGAAAGATATATAGATGATGTCTTTTTAATTTGGAGGGGAGGACAGCACACATTACTGGAATGGTTCCAATACATCAACAGTACAGACACACCGGTGCGATTCAAAATAACACACAGTGCAATTGAAATACATTTCTTGGACCTAAATGTGTACATACAAAACGGCACACTAGGTACCACACTGTATTACAAACCCACCGATAGGAACTCCATTCTATGTGCAAGTAGCTGTCACCCACCAGCTCTACTCAAAGGAATCATAAAATCACAAATGATGCGAGTAATACGCAACAATACAGATAAAGCCACAGGGGTCTCCCAACTTCAATATATGAGGGACAAATTCATACAACGGGGATACAAGAAGAATACAATAGAAACAATCTTACAAGAAGTACTATCATACACACAGGCAACCCTTATAAATAAGGAAAAGATCAAAGAATCATCCAACAGGCTCATAATGGCAACTACATTTTCACCCAACACCACTGAGGCTGGCAATATCTTGAGGAAACACTGGCCCGTGGTACAATCGGACCCTAAACTAAGATTTGCTCATAATCTTACACCAATGATTGCATATAGGAGGGGCACGAATCTAAGAGATTTGCTGGTTAAAACAGACCCCAAAAGATGCTATCTAAAGAAAGAAAAGGTTAACATCAAAGGTTCATACAAATGCTTAGGCTGTACCACATGTAATGGCATAATAGCTACTAAGATCTTTCACCATCCGCACACCAACCAAGTGTATCATATCAAGCATTCTCTATCGTGTAATACAACACATGTAATCTACCTACTCTTTTGCCCATGTGCCAGATTTTACATTGGTAAGACCAGTGGAACATTACGCGAAAGAATGGCCAACCATAGGCGGGCGATACGGGTGGCACTTGACACAGGTGATTCAGATCAACCTGTAGCCAGACACTGCACCCAAAAACAACATCAAGTATCCAGTATCAGATACATCCTAATCGATCACATTCCCCAGCTGGAGAGAGGAGGGGACCGGAACAAAGCCCTACTCAGAAGAGAGGCAGAATGGATGTACAGATTGGGAACAATACATCCAGGGGGGCTCAACTCGGCACCTGACTTTAAGGCACTGATATAGGTAGGAGATACAAACAAAGGTACGCCGCCAAGATATTGTGCACCGTATCAAGGATAGATTGGGACACAGACCCCAAGGGGGGCAGTGCCCTAATCATAATCTTATGATTAGAGTAAGGGGGTACACGAGAGTGACTTCCACTACTCTTGGGGTAAGACACATATCAGGCAAGTTACCAGCTAACAACCACTCCCATAACCTACACAGACAGTAGCCAATTGAAACAAAGAGAAAACTACAGAACATGGATACCATCTAAACTCATAGAAGACAGAACAAAACTACAAATAAAAAGAGGAATGGAAACAAAAAGAAAATAGATCTGACACACAGGACTTTATGAGAAAAGTGAACCTTTAGCGGGAACAATTCAAGAGTTCCCACATAAGAGTGAATCTTAGAAAATTAAACACGAAATATAATAACATAAGAGAAGACGATAAAAAAACAGTACTAAGAGGATAAGTTTAATTTTAATATATATGATATGTAGATAGCAAAATTTGAATGTGTAATTATATGCTAAGAGCATGTATGTAAATAATTTATGTTATGTGTAGGCAATTTTTGGCTGTTTATCTTTGGGCAGACATGATCAAAGATTAGAATAGGCCAATCACGAGCAACTAGACACTCACATTATTGGGAGAAACAGACAAATATGTAAATTGTGGAAAGTATGACAATGTAAATAATATATAGTGGGGTAAGAAGTTCATAACAGATAATAAACACAATTAAAAAGCACACAGTATGCCTTAAAAACAATGGCAATCAGATAGTGCAAGACATATAGAATGTACACAGCTAGCGCTATTGGGTAACCAAGGCAACCCAGATAAACAAAAGCTGTAAAGAAAAAACGGCAAGAAATAGTGCTTACACAAGAAGACTATAAGTATGTACATAAATACGAATACCCACACACTGACACAAACATACTATATAAAACACAAAAAGAGTGGCTAGTATAGAGATAAAGCCTTCACATGGTTGTAAATAAGTTTATAGTAAAAATGTAAGGTATGACATATACAAATGAAGCGGCGAAAAGCAGGCTTATCACAACACCCCAAGGAGGACACAGGGAAATGTTGATTATAGATAAAAGTAATATATTACACATAAGATACAAATTGGATCACGATCTGATATTAATTATAACTTACACGGAGAAGGTATACACAATAATTACAGAGACCGGAAGTCATGTGACATTAGGTACTTCCGGCTGTAAATCACTGGAATGCACAGTGCGTTCCAAACACGAGTGTTTGGCGGGTTTTCTGGGACACCAAGAGGTACACAGGTTGTTGGCATTAAAAATATTGGTTTGTTAATATAAATATATGTTGTGTTTCACTAGTGTGTTATGCTGATGACGGGGACAAGCTCCTCGAAAACGTTACAATAAAAAAGAGACTTTTGCTGTTCTCACTTGAAAGAAAGACCTGAGAGTGCTGTTATTTATATTGGAATTATTTAAAGCATCATAGCACCCAGGCAGACGACCTTTGGAGGGTATATCCTGTGATTTATGGACGGTATTAAACAATCACTTGCTGTAAGTAAAACACCTGTCAACCTATTTAAGGCTGCAGGTTTAATCTCATTGGATAAAAGTTAAAATTGAGCAAGGTGTGTCAATGGTAATTAATACCAGTTTAAACATACATCTATTTGTGTCCATTTTAACAATGTTATCAGCAGGGCAAAAATTAAATGATACATAGAACAAGTACTATACATTATATTAGATCTGGCACATGTATAAGAAAATGGTTACATATGCAAATGTATGATGTTGTATATAATAGAACATACAATACATAGTATACATACAACACATTATAATACATGATGTATATATTACGTTAATGACTGTGGCAACATGTGTTCATAATATCTCCATATGACATAAGTCACTCATCTAACATACATGTGTATGCACTTTCATACCTACTTATTTTGGTACATGATGTATATATTACATTAATTGCTGTGGCAACTTGTGTTCAAGATATCTCCATATGACATAGTCACTCATCTTTCATACATGTGTATGCACTTCTACACCCACATATATGTGTAAGCATATGCACACACATGCGTACACATATATGTACACACGTACACACACACACACACATATGTGTGGCTCATAAGTTACATAAACCTGAAGTGGGAACTATCATTTCGATTGCAAAGTGTATTGTATAGAAAATATATAGAAAATATGTGAACATACACAATTCTATACCCTAAAACAGACATTTATAGGATTTTAATTGATATATCATCCCTATATGAGCACTGTATTTCTGTAGCCATAGCTACTGTCAGGTTAGGAAATGTCCAGAAAAAGACCCAAATGCTAGGGCGAACTTAAACAACACCCTTGCACTCTGAGTTTAATCCAGGACGTGACCCCATGACAACTTCTAAAAAACAATGTACTCACGATATGGAGCAGAGTTAGCCTGAGTCCAAAGTAATTCAAGATATCAGCCAAATAGACTTCTGAGTAAGGAACTGGTTTCAGGAAATGTCTTCCACAGAATCAGGAGAGCAGGGATAGTCCACTTATACTCAGACAGAGGAAGGGTAAAACAAGAAACAGTTAATAATGCAGGAGTAGGTAACTTGTTATCAGGCAGTTTGAGGGTTAACACTGTGTAGTCAGTCCTTGCAGAGTTTGGCAACAGGTTATCAGGCAGTTTGAAGGTTAATACTGAATAGTCAGTACTTGCAGAGTTAGACAACAGGATATCAGGTAGTTTGAGGGTTGACACTGTGTAGTCAGTCCTTGCAGAGTTTGGCAACAGGTTATCAGACAGTTTGAGGGTTAATACTGATTAGTCAGTACTTGCAGAGTTAGACAACAGGATATCAGGTAGTTTGAGGGTTTACACTGAATAAACAGTACTTGCAGAGTTTGGCAACAAGTTAACATGCAGTTTGAGAGTTTCACAGAATAAACAGTACTTGCAGTGTTTGGCAACAGGATATCAGGTAGTTTGAAGGTTTACACTGAATAAACAGTACTTGCAGAGTTTTGCAACAGGTAAACATGCAGTTTGAGAGTTTCACAGAATAAACAGTACTTGCAGTGTTTGGCAACAGGATATCAAGCAGTTTGAAGGTTACACTGAATAAACAGTACTTGCAGAGTTTGGCAACAGGTTAACATGCAGTTCGAGAGATTCACAGAATAAACAGTACTTGCAGTGTTTGGCAACAGGTTATCAGGAAGTTTGAGGGTTAACTCAGCATAGTCAGTCTTTGCAGAGTTTGGCAACAGAAAATCTGCAGTTAGAGAGTTTCCACAGCGAAGTCCTCACAGGAGCCACAAAGAGGAACAAACAAACGGGTACTGAAGAAACAGGAAGCCCGGAATAAAAAGCCTGGTAGTGATATCATCAGGAAGGGGCGGCTCAGACTACCTGCCAATCCAGCACACAGAGAGGAACGCCGGAGCTTCCCAGCGGCCGAGCGTGACAGCTACAGTGCAAAACATCAGAATTTGAAGAAAGCATAGATAGATATACAAGTAGACAAGACATATGTAGCCAATACAGCTGATGCAAAATCAGATTTCTAAACGTAAATATGTATATACAATTGTATGTAACAAAGATTGGTCACATATGCTGATATAGATCAATACCATAAATGAGAACGCACACATTAGCACTTGTGCACATACACCCACATGTACATATATATAACTGAGTATGCACAGTCTTGCTGCGAAAGAGGGAGATGCATAAAAGGATTACACTACCTCCAAAAATTGATCAAATCATATTCGGAATTTAGACCAGTAGGTACCCTTGTCTCGAGTCTAAAGATCCAATACATCTCCCTGTTCCACAGTAGTTGTTCACAATCACCTCCTCTGGGGAGGCATGTTACCCTCTCAATGGCCTGCCACCTCAAAGAACTGACACTCTTGTCATGACAACATGCAAAGTGCCTGACTAGAGGGGTACTGGCTTCTCCTGTTTGTATAGTAGATAGATGATTGCGGATACGAACCTTAACCTCCATTTGTAGTGAGACCTACATATTGTAGGTGACAGAGTGTGCCGGTGAGTAGGTATATTACGTAGGTCGTAGTGCATTTCAAGCAACTATTAATGGGAAAAGTTTCTCCAGTGACCTCAGATTTAAATATATTAGATACTGTGATATATTCACACACTCTGCACTTATAGAGTCCCTTTTGTGTGAGCCAGAAGCTAACCGATTTATTCTGCTCGGGCAATGAAGAAGGTGACAGGGAATTAGCCAAAGTTTTCGTTCTCCTATAGGAGCAACGTAACCCATCATTAACGCATTTTTCAAGTTTATCGTCAGCCGATAAAAAATTAAAATGTTTTTTATTGATCTTACAGATCTCTGGGTATTGTGCACTGAATTCTGTAACAAATGTTACCCCTTGAAAAGTAGTGTCAGAATGTTGAAGTGATTTAATTCGGTCTTGAATTAGGTCAGTCCTATTGATTTTTTGGACTTGTCTCTCCGCTTTGTGAATTACTTGTTCAGAATAGCCTCTCTGTTTTAATCTCATACTGAGGTCTTTAGACTGTTGTTGGAATGTTTTATCCAGGGTACAGTTCCTCTTAACTATGACAAACTGACCCTTTGCAACTGCAAAGGGTACATGTCTTGGATGACAGATTTTAGCATGCAATAATGCATTGCCTGCTGTGGGCTTCCTATAAATGTTAGTAATAATTTTTCCATCTCTGGTTCCTGATAAAGAGATATCAAGGAAGTTAATCGTGTCTCTTTGTAGTTCAGAGGTGAACCGGATACCAATTTTATTACTATTCAAATAATTCATGAATTCTGAGAAATCAGAGTCATCACCCAACCAAATTAACAAAAGGTCATCTATATAACGTCCATAATAATGGACCAGATGCCTTAGGGGATTGCCATCTCCATAGATGTGGGACAGCTCCCACCAACCCATAAATTGGTTGGCGTAAGAGGGGGAAAATTTCGCCCCCATCGCTGTACCACATCTCTGGAGATAGAACTGTCCCTCAAATTTAAAATAATTATGGGTGAGTAAATACTTGAGTAATCTCAGAATGTATGATTGAAAATCATCAGTAAAAGTTGAATACTGTTTCAAAAAGAAAGATATAGCTTTAAGGCCTTTTTTGTGTGGGATAGAAGAGTACAAGGCCACAACATCTATTGTGGCCCATCTGAATGAGTCATACTCCCAATTCATGCCTTCAAGTGTGTTTATAACATGTTTGTTGTCACCAAGATAAACAAACAGTGAAACCACAAATTGCTGGAGGATACTGTCGATCCATTGGGATACATGTTCAGTTAGTGAGCTTATCCCACTGACTATGGGACGACCTTTGATATCAATGAGAGACTTATGTATCTTGGGCAGGTGGTGGAAGATGGGCACTATGGGATGGTTAACACACAAGAACTCAAATGTTTTGAGATCAAAGTGCCCATCCTCCATACCATCGTCCAAGATACTTAGCAATTATTTCTGAAAAGCTCTGGTTGGATCTATTGACAAGTTAACATAGTTGTCGGTATCATTCAGTTGGCAGAAAGCTTCTTTAACATAATGGGCTCTATTTAAAACAACAATAGAGCCACCTTTGTCCGCTGAACGTACAACTATGTCATCCTTAGATCTTAATTCATCTAGGGCTAATTTTTCTTGCCTAGTTAAGTTAGGTTTAGTATAACGATTAGTAGACTTAAGTTCTAAAAGGTCACGTTCAACTCTCTTAAAGAAGGTTTCTAGTGTCTGCCCCCAATGTTGTATAGGATAGAAATTTGAAGGATTTCTGAAACCTCCATAAGAATTAATCATTTGGGGGTTAGTGTCTTCAGTACCTTCCCTCCAGAGGTGTTCAAGTGTCAATGTGTCACAATCTTCTTTAAAAGAGAGTTTATTAGAAGAGAGTATTAATAACACATTCTCTACTTATAGGTTCTGCATTACCAGTGGAAGAATCCAATGTGTCATTGTAATACTTATCGAGTGTGATGTTCCTGATCAGTTTGTTAACATCTAGAAGTGTTTGAAAGATATTAAAATTATTTGTGGGTGAAAGGTTTAGACCGTAACTTAGAACAGATAGTTGGGACGGTGTTAGAGTGTGATTAGATAAATTAACCACATTTTTATTTATTTGTATTTTTGTTTCCCTCTGTTCCCTCATATATACACACACACACACACACACACACATATATATATATATATATATATATATATATATATATATATATATATATATATATATATATCAGCGATGTGCAGTGAGGTCAGGGGCTGGTTAAGCACTAGCTATGATATGCCAGAGAAACACATATATAAACCTAACAGAGGCAGCTTACATTTACAATTAAATTGACAGGTTATAGGTCAAATGTACTGCTATTATTACATTTGCTTCATTCTTTTGCTATCCTTTGTTGAAGGATATGCAACAATGCACTACTGGGTGCTAATATGTGCAGCCACCAATCAGCAGCTAGCTCAGAGTAGTATTTTGCTTGTCCTGGTATGCTTTTCAAAGGATACCAAAAGAAAGAAAAAACAAACGGCTAGATTTAGAGTTTTGTCCGTAGCTAACGCTGGGTTTCCCCCCCCCCGCACCTTTTAAATACCGCTGATATTTAGAGTTTATAGAAGGGCTGCGTTAGGCTCCAAAAAGGGAGCGTATAGCATATTTACCGCCACTGCAACTCTCAATACCAGCGGTGCTTACGGACGCGGCCAGCTTCAAAAACGTGCTCGTGCACGATTCCCCCATAGGAAACAATGGGGCAGTTTGAGCTGAAAAAAACCTAACACCTGCAAAAAAGCAGCGTTCAGCTCCTAACGCAGCCCCATTGTTTCCTATGGGGAAACACTTCCTAAGTCTGCACCTAACACCCTAACATGTACACCGAGTCTAAACACCCCTAACCTTACACTTATTAACCCCTAATCTGCCGCCCCCGCTATCGCTGACCCCTGCATATTTTTTTTAACCCCTAATCTGCCGCTCCGTACACCGCCGCAACCTACGTTATCCCTATGTACCCCTAATCTGCTGCCCCTAACACTGCCGACCCCTGTATTATATTTATTAACCCCTAATCTGCGGCCCCCAACGTCGCCGCCACCTACCTACACTTATTAACCCCTAATCTGCCGACTGGACCTCACCGCTACTCTAATGAATGTATTAACCCCTAAAGCTAAGTCTTACCCTAACACTAACACCCCGCTAAGTTAAATATAATTTTTATCTAACGAAATAAATTAACTCTTATTAAATAAATTATTCCTATTTAAACCTAAATACTTACCTGTAAAATAAACCCTAATATAGCTACAATATAAATTATAATTATATTGTAGCTATTTTAGGATTAATGTTTATTTTTCTGGCAACTTTGTATTTATTTTAACCAGGTACAATAGCTATTAAATAGTTAATAACTATTTAATAGCTACCTAGTTAAAATAATTACCAAATTACCTGTAAAATAAATTCTAACCTAAGTTACAATTAAACCTAACACTACACTATCAATAAATTAATTAAATAAAATACCTAGAATTATCTACAATTAAACCTAACACTACACTATCAATAAATAAAATTAAATAAAAATACCTACAAATAAATACACTAACTAAAGTACAAAAAATAAAAAAAGAACTGTTACAAAAATTTTTTTTTTTTACAAACATTAGAAAAAGATTACAACAATTTTAAGCTAATTACACCTACTCTAAGCCCCCTAATAAAATAACAAAGCCCCCTAAAATAAAAAAATGCCCTACCCTATTCTAAAATAAAAATAGAAAAGCTCTTTTACCTTACCAGCCCTTAAAAGGGCCTTTTGCGGGGCATGCCCCAAAGAATTCTGCTCTTTTGCCTCCCCCAACATTACAACCCACCACCCACATACCCCTAATCTAACCCAA
Organism: Bombina bombina; assembly: GCF_027579735.1. Classification (NCBI taxonomy): domain Eukaryota; kingdom Metazoa; phylum Chordata; class Amphibia; order Anura; family Bombinatoridae; genus Bombina; species Bombina bombina. The sequence goes on along the minus strand of NC_069499.1, from coordinate 1,404,051,882 downwards.
ACCCCCCTTAAATAAACCTAACACTAAGCCCCTGAAGATCTCCCTACCTTATCTTCACCACGCCGGGTATCACCGATCAGTCCAGAAGAGCCTCCGAAGTCTTCATCCAAGCCCAAGCGGGGGCTGAAGAGATCAATCATCGGGCTGAAGAGGTCCATCATCGGGCTGAAGAGGTCCATCATCGGGCAGAAGTCTTCATCCTATCCGGGCAGAAGAGGACATCCTGACCGGTAGACATCTTCATCCAAGCCGCATCTTCTATCTTCATCCATCCGGAGCGGAGCGGAGCAATCTTCTTCCAGCCGACGCGGATCCATCCTCTTCTACCGACGCCTACTCGCCGAATGACGGTTCCTTTAAATGATGTCATCCAAGATGGCGTCCCTCGAATTCCGATTGGCTGATAGGATTCTATCAGCCAATCGGAATTAAGGTAGGAAAATTCTGATTGGCTGATTGAATCAGCCAATCAGATTGAGCTTGCATTCTATTGGCTGTTCCAATCAGCCAATAGAATGCGAGCTCAATCTGATTGGCTGATTGGATCAGCCAATCGGATTGAACTTGAATCTGATTGGCTGATTCCATCAGCCAATCAGAATTTTCCTACCTTAATTCCAATTGGCTGATAGAATCCTATCAGCCAATCGGAATTCGAGGGACGCCATCTTGGATGACGTCATTTAAAGGAACCGTCATTCGGCAAGTAGGCGTCGGTAGAAGAGGATGGATCCGCGTCAGCTGGAAGAAGATGGCTCCGCTCTGCTCCAGATGGATGAAGATAGAAGATGCGGCTTGGATGAAGATGTCTACCGGTCCAGATGTCCTCTTCTGCCCGGATAGGATGAAGACTTCTGCCCGATGATGGATCTCTTCAGCCCCCTCTTGGGCTTGGATGAAGACTTCGGAGGCTCTTCTGGACCGATCGGTGATACCCGGCGTGGTGAAGATAAGGTAGGAAGATCTTCAGGGGCTTAGTGTTAGGTTTATTTAAGGGGGGTTTGGGTTAGATTAGGGGTATGTGGGTGGTGGGTTGTAATGTTGGGGGGGTATTGTATGTTTTTTTTTTCAGGCAAAAGAGCAGAATTCTTTGGGGCATGCCCCGCAAAAGGCCCTTTTAAGGGCTGGTAAGGTAAAAGAGCTTTTCTATTTTTATTTTAGAATAGGGTAGGGAATTTTTTTATTTTGGGGGGCTTTGTTATTTTATTAGGGGGCTTAGAGTAGATGTAATTAGCTTAAAATTGTTGTAATCTTTTTCTAATGTTTGTAAATAATTTTTTTATTTTTTGTAGTTTAGTTAGTTTATTTAATTGTATTTATTTGTAGGTATTTTATGTAATTAATTTATTGATAGTGTAGTGTTAGGTTTAATTGTAGATAATTGTAGGTATTTTATTTAATTAATTTATTGATAGTGTAGTGTTAGGTTTAATTGTAACTTAGGTTAGGATTTATTTTACAGGTAATTTTGTAATTATTTTAACTATGTAGCTATTAAATAGTTATTAACTATTTAATAGCTATTGTACCTGGTTAAAATAAATACAAAGTTACCTGTAAAATAAATATAAATCCTAAAATAGCTACAATATAATTATAATTTATATTGTAGCTATATTAGGGTTTATTTTACAGGTAAGAATTTATCTTTAAATAGGAATAATTTATTTCGTTAGATAAAAATTATATTTAACTTAGGGGGGTGTTAGTGTTAGGGTTAGACTTAGCTTTAGGGGTTAATACATTTATTAGAGTAGCGGTGGGGTCCGGTCGGCAGATTAGGAGTTAATACTTGAAGTTAGGTGTCGGCGATGTTAGGGAGGGCAGATTAGGGGTTAATACTATTTATTATAGGGTTATTGAGGCGGGAGTGAGGCGGATTAGGGGTTAATAACTTTATTATAGTAGCGGTGAGGTCCGGTCAGCAGATTAGGGGTTAATAAGTGTAGGTAGGTGGCGGCGACGTTGGGGGCGGCAGATTAGGGGTTAATAAATATAATATAGGGGTCGGCGGTGTTAGGGGCAGCAGATTAAGGGGACATAGGGATAACGTAGGTTGCGGCGGTGTGCGGTCGGCAGATTAGGGGTTAAAAAACTTTAATAGAGTGACGGCGATGTGGGGGGGACCTCGGTTTAGGGGTACATAGGTAGTTTATGGGTGTTAGTGTACTTTAGAGCACAGTAGTTAAGAGCTTTATGAACCGGCATTAGCCCATAAAGCTCTTAACTCCTGACTTTTTGCTGCGGCTGGAGTCTTGTCGTTAGATTTCTAACGCTCACTTCAGCCAAGACTCTAAATACCAGCGTTAGAAAGATCCCATTGAAAAGATAGGATACGCAAATGGCGTAGGGGGATCTGCTGTATGGAAAAGTCGCGGCTACAAAGTGAGCGTTAGACCTTTACCTACACAACTCTAAATACCAGCGATAGCCCAAAACCAGCGTTAGGAGCCCCTAACGCTGGTTTTGACGGCTAACGCCAAACTCTAAATCTAGCCGTTAGATAATAGAAAATGTAAAGTTGTTTAATTTTGTACGTTCTATTTGAAACATAAAGATGGTTATTTGGAACATACACACAGGCACAACTATATATATATATATATATATATATATATATATATATATATATATATATATATATATATATATCAGTCTTTAAAGAGATTTCACTCTCACAAACTTGGACACAGGACCAGGATGCAGCAATGAACAGTATAACAATATAAGGCATTTGCACTCTCTGGTTTTAAAGCACACAAGAAGTTTTATTGTGAATATTTTCAGGGAAGGGGGTCTGAGGAAGGGGAGAATTCTCCAAAAACGTTTACAATAAAACTTCTTGTGTTCTTGCTTTAAAACCAGAGAGTGCAATTGTCTTATATTGTGATATATCCACCTTCTACCCTATACATCCAAAGGGTAATTTTATTCCGGTCTTTGAAAATCTAGTCTCACAAGAACTAAATGAATTTTGCAAAAACTACAAAATCAAAAATGACAAACTAACCAAAAAAGAGAAAATGGAACTAGATTCAATTAAACAGGAGACCGAGGTGGTCATAAGGGAAGCTTATAAGGGAGGTGGGGTTGTGATCAAAAATAGATGTGATTAAATAAAATAAGCAAAAAGACTGCTAAACGACCCTATGATAAATAGAAAACTTTTCCAACAACAATATATGAGTATGTTAGATACAGCCAAATTCGGGAGAGTCCTTAAAGGGACACTGAACCCAAATTTTTTCTTTTCAGATAGAGCATGACATTTTTTTTTTTATATTATTTTATTTTATCCAACAGTGAGTACAGAGTTCGCAATAAAGAAAAAACAACATAATATTATGCTTCTTCGATATAAGGCAATATAAGGGGAAGACAACAATGAAAAAGCAAAAAAAGCAAAAAAACCATAACAGTCTTACAAAAGAAAGAAAAATTGTATATTACATCTCATATACCAAATTGTCTGAACTATTCAGTTTGTCTTTAGTAACTCAGTATTGGAATTTTTCCTTATTTTTTTTCCCCCCCTTCCCCTCCCTCCCTCGTTCCCTATTCCACCCCATTGACCAAAAAAAAAAAAAAAAAAAAAAAAAAAAGGGGGGGGGGGGGGGGGGGAAAAACAAAATTCTCAATTTACACTAACCTACCTCAGATCACCAAACACCTAGTAATACTAACTCTGAGTTCTTAAATGGAGATATCAGATAGTCGATTTCTCTATCGGGGAAAATCTTAATGAAGGGCGCCCATTTATGGAAAAATTTCTTCACGTCACGTTCATTGTCTATATTGGTAGTTCTCTGTTCTAAGACACATTGTTTCTTTAGATGGTTCCTAATTTCTGATATAGTTGGTATCGCCATCAGTTTCCATTTCTTACATATCAGGTATCTGGTAGCTAAAATAGATAAGTTAATTAGTTTTTCAGTAGGCTGACGCTCCTCTCCAGGCCTCAGACAAAATATAATCTGAAACAAGGTGAGGGCCATCTGCTCAATTTTGAGTACATTCTTAAGCCAATATTCCAGCTTGCTCCACAGATTTCTCATCCTGGGGCAAGACCAGAACATGTGTATTAGATCCGCAGCTAAATAAGAGCATCCAGGACATTTATCAAATTCAAGATTTCGGACTCTAAGGCCTCTCTCCGGGGTGAAATATGCCCTGTGCAAAAGTTTCAGGTGAGCGTCTCGCCAATTAGAAGAGAGAGTTGTTTTTAATACCTTATTCAAAGAAAGTTGTATGATTTTAGGTTCTATATTACTATGTGGGATTAAGTTATTCCAAGTTAGGGCTAGATTCTCCACTAGCGGGGCCGCCTTACTGAGGCTCAGCAGATAGTAGCACGGAGAAATGGACATAGAGGAGTCTCTAGTCATTATAAGCCAGGTTTCTAGCTTGCCTAAAGTCCAGCTCCATCCAGCCCTATGTGTTAGATCTATAATATAATGTCTTATCTGTAAATAAGCAAAGAAATCTTTATTTACCAAATTATAATCGTCCCTCAGTTGTGCAAAAGATTTGACACATTTTCTATCCTGATCAATTAGATAGATAACTCTGTCCAATCCATTGTTATGCCATCTATTAAAAACAGGTGAGTCTAGACCAGGTTGGAAATTCGGATTTTTAGTTAAAGGGAGATATTTTGATGCCTTAGGGCATATTGAAAGAATTTTAGTCAATCTAGACCAAGCTTTAAGTGGGTTCAAGATAAATTTGAGTTCCTTAATGCTTATTGGAAGATCTCTAGGTTCCAAGTGTGCCAAGGCCAATAATGAGTAAGGTTCACATATATTAGACTCTAAGTCAATATTTAGAACATAATTCTTACTAGAAAACCAATCTGCTACTATGCGGACTAGAAAACAGAGGTTATAGAATCTTAAGTTTGGGAGTGCAAGGCCTCCCATCTCTCTTAATGCTGTTAGTTTGGAAAGGGCTATCTTAGCTCTTTTCCCCTGCCAAATAAATTGGCCAATTGATGAGTTTAGCGACCGTATATCTTTCTCAAACAAAATTAGAGGGACATTCTGCAAAATGTAAAGCAATTTTGGGAGAAGAACCATCTTAAATAAGGCTGTACGACCAGAAATTGAGAGAGGTAAGTTTTGCCAAGTTTTAAGCCTTTCTTTAATGTATGCTAGCATTGGGGTTATGTTCACCTTATAGAGATCTTTTAAATTCATTGGGATTTTAATTCCTAAGTATTTCATAGATTCCGTTACCACTCTAAAGGGTATGTCTGTTATGCTAGTCTTGTTTTTCCTAAGCCAAATTAACTCTGATTTTGTAGCATTTACTTTGTACCCTGAGAATATCCCAAACTGATCAGTGATACGCAGAAGTTTTGGGATGTTTTTTTCTGTGTTAGAAAGATATATAAGTAGATCATCCATGTATAATCCAATTTTTATTTCGTGATTTTTAATTTTTATACCTTCAAGCGAGCGCCTAATCTTAATTGCTAATGGTTCTATGGCTAAGTCAAATAGGAGCGGGGAGAGAGGACAGCCCTGACGAGTGCCCCTCTTCAATGCAATTGAAGAAGTAATATCATTGTTGATAATCAGACTTGTGAAGGAATGGTTGTATAGATTCTCCACAAATTTAGGAAAATTACCCCCAATCCCAAACTTTGTTAAAGAGAAAATTAGATGTTTATGGATTACTAAGTCAAAGGCTTTTTCCGCATCAAGTGATAAAATAGCCATATCAGGGGGATCCTCCCTCCCTGCCCCCTGAGGGGATGTTCTTTGTATATATTCCATAGTAACTAGTAATTCTCTGATTTTTGCTGAGGAGTTACGGTTATTTATAAAGCCAGCTTGGTCCGGATGGATTACTGTAGTTAAGATAGACTGGAGTCTTTTTGCTAGAATAGAAGAGAGAATTTTATAGTCTGAATTTAACAGTGCAATAGGTCTATAAGACTCTTTACATGTGGGGTCCTCCCCTTCTTTCAAGATCAAAGTGGTAAGTGAAGATGCGAAAGAGGGGGAAGCCTGTTTATGTTTAATAAAAATATCATTGTAAAGATTGCCCAGATATGGCGCTATCACTGATACTAGGATTTTGTAGAACTCGTTGGGCAAACCATCCGGGCCAGCTGCCTTGCTTATGGGAAGTTTGGTGATTATTATTCCAATTTCTTCTAGTGAAATGGGTGCATTGAGTCTGGCAATCTCCTCAGGAGTGGCCGTAGGAAAGTTGATTTTACTACAGAATTCTGTCGCTTTGTTTATATCAAATTCTTTACTGGTGTAAAGTTGTTGAAAATATTGATAAAATACCCTAGATATTTCTTCTGGCTTAATTAAAAGCTTCCCATTGTGCTGAATTCTGTCAATGCTCAGTTTTTTATTCTCATTCTTAATTAATCTATTTAGCATTTTACCAGACTTATTACCAAATTTATGCAATTTGGCTTGCATCCTAAGCTCAGTGTTTGTTGCCTGTGTTAAATAAAAGGTATCTCTTGCTGCCTTAGCTTGTACATATCTTGCCCAATTAAAAGGCGTTCCTTCCAGTAAGTAAAGATTGTAGGAATTAATCAATGAGTTGCAGACTTCCTTCTCTCTTGCCCTCCTTCTTTTATTTTGGATCGCCGAGTATGCCATAATTTCTCCTCTGAGAACTGCTTTAGCAGTTTCCCAGAAGATATCAGTACGTTCAACATAATTGTTATTGAATTGAGCATATTCATTGAATTTGTTCTTAAGCCATTCTTTAAACTTAAAATCATTGTAAAGGTAATAAGGAAAAAAGAATCGCTGATTCTTTGATCTTTGTTGGGTAAAATTAAATTCAAGAGTGATGGGCCCATGGTCTGATAAGAAGATAGGCATTATCTCGGACTTAACCATTGTAGGACTTAAGTGATCCCCGATTAAAAACAGGTCAATCCTAGACAATGTTTTATGCGCCTTAGATAGGCAAGTGAAGTCCTGAGTGTCGGGGTTCTGATATCTCCAAATATCACGCAGGGAGAGGATCTGTTTAATATTATTAATTATTTTAAACTCAAGATTATCTTTTTTCTGTTTCAAACATTTAGTGTTTTTTCTGAGTCTGTCTATGGGACATTGGGGGGCCATATTAAAATCCCCCCCCAAAATTAGATGTCCTTCAGTTCTTAGGAGGAGCTTTGCTTGTAATGCGTCCCAAAATTCAGGATCAATTTTGTTTGGGCCATAGACGTTACAAATTGTATATTTTGCCTGACCTACTTTCACCTTGACCAGGACATACCTCCCCCCGGGATCGGCCTCAGAGTCCAGAATCTCCACCTGGAGTTTTTTGCCTATGAGTATTGCTACTCCTCTCTTCTTCCCTACACTCGGGGCTATAAAAACCTCTCTTACCCAAGATGATTTTAATTTTAGTGATTCCTCTAGATTTAAGTGAGTTTCCTGTAATAAACCAATATCCGTCTGGGTTTTTCGTAAGTGTGACAGAATTGCTTTACGTTTAATAGGGGAAGAAATTCCCCCTACGTTCCATGATACAATTTTAAATTTTTCCAAGTTTTGTGTCATTTTTCTCTAACATGTAGAGGGAAAGTAAAAAAAAAAAAAAAAAAAAAAAAACCCAGGGGGGAGGGGAGGAGGGAAGGTGTCCCGTTTTCCCCCAAAATTACCATCGCCATAACCTGCTTTCAAAGTTAATAAAGTAAAATAAAAAAAAAAGACAACATAGAACCACATGTGTAAAGTCGTTAATCATAATTTGTCCCTATATTTATCCAGCAAGGGACTTGTAGAGATTTTCAGCTATTTGAACATCTTCAGTAATATGTGTTATTCCGTTCAATACCACTTTCAGTTTTGAGGGGTAAATCAGAATCGCCCTATACCCTTGTTGTATAAATTTTGAACAAATCGGGGCTAATTCCCGTCTTTTTGAAGCAGTGTCTGCCGAAAAGTCTTGGAAAATCATAATTTTATTACCCTCTATCATAATCGGTTGATTCTTTCGTGAATACTGTAACAATATATCTTTATCCTTGTAATTAAGTAACCTAGCTATTACCGGACGATTT